>NW_006440135.1:3506540-3537074 GCF_000325575.1 Pteropus alecto | reverse complement strand
CAGCATGCGCACACAAAGCATGCTCGTCACGGCCCCTTACAAACAGAAACAGCAGATTACATCTTTCCAATAAACGCCAGTTTCGTCACCCCCTGCCGGGCCGTGTAGGTGTCCGGGCCTCTCTAATAACTGGCCTAATGAGAGGCATCGGAGCGCAGGGGGCAGGGAGGGGAGGTCAGGGACGCGCAGGTCACAGCCCAGCTGAGACAGCTGGCTTCGTCTCAGCCGTTATCGCAATATGTTTTTTAGGATCACGAAATTAAACCCAGATTTCAAAGGATGAAAAAAAAAAAGACGAAGAACCCAGCAGTTAATGGAGTGATTGAAACCGGGGTGTGCCGCACGCAGCCGTCTCTCCTCTCTCTTCTGGGAACTCGGTTCGCATCTTCACCCCGCCCCCCAATGTGCACGGGGGTGGAGGGGTACAGCCGGGAACGGGGTGCAGCCGGGAAGGTCAGTTCCCAGAGTCGGGGGCCAGGTCGGCTTCTTACCAGGAACCCCAGCGGCCTCTGCCCCGGCACCTTGTCAGAATTAATTGTTCTCTAGAATGTTATTAGTCAAAGCACTACATTTGCTCGCAGGGTAAAGTTCCTTTTTTAATGAACTGCAATTCTTGCCCTACACCCCGCCCCCCCAAGGCATTTCTCATCAAGGCGATAACATCAACCCAGGTGCTGCGCAGTCTTTAAAACTCGTAAATCTTCCGTGTCACTGGAAGGAAGGGGAGAAGGAAGGTTAAACGAGTTTGTGGGAGAAGTTTCCCAGGTGTTATTTTGCAAGTAGAGCTAATTGATGGTTCTGCCATGATAGTTACAAGTGATAGAGATCATGTAAACACTCCCTCCTGGAGGGAAGTTCGGGGTGTCCCGGGGGTGGCGGGGGACTGAGTGATCTCCCTCCGCATACGCGGCACCCCCGAATCTCCTGGGAGCTTCGGGGGCCCATAGGCAGCAAAAAGAAATACACGGCCACAGGAAAAAAGAAATTCAAGCAACCCCAATGGGGTGGCGCCCAGCCCCGCGTGCGGTGCAGAGGGCTCCCCGTGCGCGTGCCGCCTTAGAAACAGCCGGGGTCCCGTCCCCTTAGAAACAGCCGCGACTCTAAGGAGCAACCTGGGGGGAGGGGCGGGGGGCACGGGCTCACTCTGAGCAGTTTCCATCTTCGCTCACCCCAAGTTAGCTTCCAAGAGGGCCTAATCTCCGTCGCTTTCCAATTTTAAGGCTCATAATTCTTTTTGCAAGATGTAAAAGGAAGAGAAACTCCATGGCCACATCCGGGAGAGCGAGGAAAGAGCTTTAACTTGTGGCCTCTCATCTCGTCTTCCGTGTCCCGCGTCCCCTCGCCGGGCCCGGGGCCCTGCGCGGCTCGGGGGGGTGTAATTGGATTCGGGGTGAGGATAAGGCTGGGTGAGGATCACACAGAAGCACAGAGCCCATGTACATTTCCAGTGGCGGCGCAGAAAGGAAATGCCTCTAGCTCGTGCCATCCTGGGGACATTAGCATCTGCCTGAGCAAAGCCCATTTGTGCCTGAGTCCAGGACACGGTGCCAACTTAGAAGGAGCCCGGAGCACCAGAAAAGGAAACGAGTTAGATAAATGAGTGAGTAAGTAAATAAGGGTGACAGCATTTTCACTTCCTGTGTGGCGTTCCGTGACCTGGCCCTAACTGCGTTTGCTTGGGGATTTTTTTCTTATGAAAATAGTATTATGTGTGACCTTTGGGCTTCCATAAAAAACGATTAGAGTAACAGTGTCTTTGATGATGTGTATTCAGAATCTATAAATAACACCAATATAAATAAATCCCGAAGCGACAATGGGTAGAAATAAGTCACAGTCAGATTTCACTCACTGTTCGGCTAAATTGCTTTTCTGTTTTATCGTCTGCGTCGAGGAGCAAGCGCGGTGTCACTTAAGGAGGATGGAGACGCAGAGGTCCCTGCTCCAGCCAGCAGGCCGCTCAGCGGGGTAGAGTCCCCGCCTCCTCAAGGGGCTCGGGGATCCTGGGCACGCGGGGCTCCCTACCACGGGGGGACCCTCTCCCTCGGAGCCACAAGGAGAAAGCATCCTGACCCTCCGAAGGCCTCTCAGCCCCTCCCTCCCTTTCATTTTGCCCCGGAATGTGTCAATTCATCAACTGGATCTCTCCGAGTCAGCTCACGACGTGCAGAAGTCAAGCTCCCGAAAACAGCAATCGAACGCTGTCATTATTGTAAAGTCGTCGGATCTCGTCTTCTCGGTGTTACTCTCATTGTCTTAACAGCAGAGTGCGGGGCACGCGCCGGCCATTTTCACAAAACCACTGTGTGGGGATAATTTGCCAACAGAGGGCAAGTTTATGGGTCGGGGCTGAACGGAAACTGTGTGAAATAGTGTCAGGAAATGTTTGGGCCACTTCTGGGCAACTAGCAGGCCAGGCCCCCCAAGCCGTTAGCTCACAATCTGAAACAACGCTGCTGCGATCTTTAAAACTCTCCTTAAAAAGGCAAAATAAACACACACTGGCAAAGAGATTTGGGAGGAAACGGGCCTCTTCCAACAAGGAAAACCGAATTAACGAGAGCCGCTCCATCGTCCTGAGGCCGGAAGCAGGTCAGGCCCCAGCCTCCAAGGGCCAGTTGGTTGGTTTGTGGGCAGGTGGCCCCCGTGGCTTAGGCGCAGAGCGGTTTTGAGGCGTCCCCACTTCTGGGTCAGTCCGTGCTGGGAAAGCACTGGGGTCTGGGTCAGAGGAAGCACAGAGCCATTTTGCAAGCGGGGTTACAGACCCCGAGCCGGGCCCCACCAGCCGGGAGCCGGCACCCCCCTTTCCGCTCTCTGGGTCAGGAAGATGGGGGCGCGGGCGTCTCCCCGGCACGTCAGCGCCACAGAGCCTAACGTGATGGCCTCCCATTCAGCACCTCGGCCCGGACTCCCTGGGTGAGCTCCTGGAGGACGGCCAGGAGGGGACACTCGGCGTGACCACAGGGCTCCCCACACTCTGCACGCTTCCCCAGCACCAGGTGGCCGAGGGCGCCCCAACACCGGTGCCCCGGACCTGCTCTGTTGTGGTCATAAGAGTCACCTTTAAAAAAAAAATCTAAGTTAATTTCAAACAAGTATTTATGTCCCTCCTGTAAAGAAATCATTTGTTGCTTCTAAACACGAGTATACCTAAAATGAAGTTATTACATTCCAAAATTAAAATTAGCCGTAAGTTACAAGGATTGTAAATCTAGAACGTTTTTATGAGTCGTGCCTCACTGAGGAAAGCCGGTTTCCCAAGGAGAAAAGTGTGACTTTATGATGAGTCATAAGAGAGGGCGCCTGGTCCTGGGTCCCCTGTGAGCACTTAGCCTAGAGTCCACTAAACCGCCAGGGACTGCTCTGCGCGGGGTTCCTCCTCTGTCACCTTGGAGGACGAGGGGCGGGGCTTCTGCAGCACCCCCCCACACGCACACACACGCACGCACACGCACGCACACGCATGCACACACACGTGCACACGCATGCACGCACGCACACACACATGCGCGCATACACGCACACACGCACACACATGCACACACTCGCACATGCACGCACACGCACACGCACGCACACACACGCACACACATGCACGCACGCACACGCACGCACACACACACGCGCACATACACACACGCACGCACACATGCACGCACGCACACACGCACACGCACACACGCATGCCGAGGATGCTGACGTGGGTCTCGCTCGCTCCTCTCCGTCCTGGGAAGCGTTTGTCCTCAGTGCCCCGGCCTTTGTCCCGGGCAGAGGTTTCCCTCTCTTGCTGCCACACGATTCCTGACTCTGGGCCCTCATTTGGGGCCAGGTTTATACTCTGAGAAGGCGGCACAGCCACCGCCTCCGACAGCCAAACACCCTAAACCAGGCAGCCGAGAAATGTCTATAGTCTTTCTTTTTACATTTATTTATTTAAATTAGTTCCAAGTATACACTACATTGGTTAGACATCTATATAGTTCATAAAGCGATCCTGCATCTGCTCCCTACGCCCCCACCCTCCGCCCAGCCCCGCGCCCAGCCCCGCACCCAGCCCCGCACCCAGCCATCCTATTAATGCTAACTGCATTCTAACGAGAGGTAAATATCTCCCTCTCTTTGTCTCTCTCACCCTGCAGAAAAGGGCCTCTCCTGGCCGCTGACCTCCGCCCCTACCCCCTGCAGACCCTGCTACCCAGCACCACAACAGCCAGGGGCCAAGCAGCCAGGTGTGGTTCAGCTGAGTTTGTGTAGCGTGCATGTTCCAAAGTATCGAACCAAGTATTTAAAATGAAGGAACAACCGAATCTTTGATTTCATAACTTTTAATGGAGCCTAAATATTTACATTAAAAACAGATTATTTGGCCATGCTAACAGCCAGGCCCTCTGAGCATTTTTTAATGGTCTAGGCAAGCATGAACTTCTCCTAATTGGCTGGTGACCAGACGTGGTTGATAAGTGCAGCCAACCCCGCCCCTCCCGGTAATGAAAACCCAAGGCGTTAGCATTCCAGGCTAAACCACCAAACCAGCGGGTTTGGGTCGGCCCTCTGAGGCCAGGTAGGTGGGCTCCCGGCCACACGCTGCACCCCGCCAAGGGCCTGTCCCCCAAGTATCCTGTTATTGAAACAGAATGGACGAGTGGGCAAAGGTTTACTACAAACGTCGAGTCGGGAACTCAAGGGAAATAAAGCTTTGCCAAATATTATTCAGCCTCTTCAGTTATTTACATTATTTCTACCCAAATTTACTGTGCGAATAGGAAATGCTTGAATATGCAAGCTACGAAGCTGTAAGGTTACCGCTACTAAATATCTCCCCGAAATCTGCTCATCAGATATTCAAAGAACACCCATTTGTGAGCATTCACGTCACTCCCTCATGCCCACTTTTATGCACGGAGCACAGTTTCAGCCGATAAAAACAGCAAGTTCTTCACCCACTAACCACATTGTGCAAACTCCAGAAAGAGGGCATTTCACTTTGTTTACAGAGATGTAAAAACCAAAACTGGCAGTAACTTTTCCACTGTATTTGTATCTCACTCTAATTGGGCGGGGGTGGGGGGAGGAAGGGGGATGGAGCGAGAGAGACAGACAGAGAGAGAGACAGAGAGAGAGACAGAGAGAGAGAGAGACAGAGAGAGACAGAGAGAGGTCAGTAGAAGAAGGTCCATACCTTTCATTTGAAGAGCTTTTCTGGACAGTCGGCATTCTACGTGCCTCGTGCTGAATTCTACGTGCCTCAGGCTTCTCTGGAGAAGATGCATCTGGAGAAGACGCCAGGCCGGCCGGCCGCGAGTGGACCAGGAGATTCACGCCGGGCAGGCGGGGCGGGGGATGGCTCTGGGCTGGAGCCCGGCCAGCTGGAAGGACAAGGAACGCTTTGTTTGATTGACAGCTTCTGAGTGATCAACATCATGAAGTTTTAAAAACCCCTCTGCCCAAGACAAAGAAAGCAAAACTATTATCTTTTGAGTTTGTAGGGTCTTTGCTGGCACCGCACACTCATATGTGTTTTAGATAGACTTATGGATGTTTTCTTTGAGGACGATTTATTTAACATGATTTTTATTTTCTTTTTACTAAGTTGTGGGATTTTATTTCCTCCGACAGTGCGGCTGGCGTTCCCCTCCCGCTGTGCTCGGGAAATCCCCGTGGGAGGGAGTTGTAGAGAGAGCTTAGGGCTGTGGACCAACGCGACCCTCACATCGTAGAAAGTTTCGCTTTCGTAGAAGGGAGAGAAAGCGGCCAGTGTGAGAGAAGCTGCCTTCCAGTTCTCGCTCATCGATTTCCTCGCAAAGATGTGGTTTTAAATCCATTTTCTTTTCGGGGGTCATTTGGAGGCATGGTTTATGTCCTTCGTGGCTTAGACAAAGAGATTTATGTCCCTAGAAACCAGTGAGCCAAACCTCACTCTGAGCGCGAGCCCCATCCTTCCGCCCGAGGAAAGCTGAGTCCTTGGAGCCGCCGGCCTCCCCCCGGGTGAGGCTGTGCTCCAGAGACGGTGGCCGGAGCCCACACGGGGGTCCACCCTGCCCCCCCACAGGGTGAGTGAGTCCTCCAGAGACGACCCACAGGAGCCCACATGGGAGTCCACCCCAGCGGGGACAGGGCCTCCCTCCTCAACCCCAAACCATTTCTGTCAAGCTAAAGCTTCTCACGTAACTAACAGAAGAAGATAAATTAGCGTTTGTGACTTCTACTCAAAGTAATATTTCAACGGCTGTAACTTTCTAATGCATTTTCTTTGTTTTTACAACTGTTGCCTAATCTAAAAGTTTGCAGTGTCAGCAATGAATGAGAATTTATAGTATTGCCTTTTATAGAGAGAAAAAATATGTGTATATGTTATTCGGTCATGAGAAAAAAAGCTGAAAAACTGCTTAATCGGCGAGAGTTAGACCATTTCACAACTGGTGATGAGCTGACGTGTAGCTGCGAACGCGTCTGTAAACACGTGGCCCGCGGACACGGCACCATGAGTACACGGTTTTCTCCACATTAATTGTCAACTCTACACATTGAGTAACAGCTACTAAAGTTAAAAAGTCCTTGACTTTGTAAAGTGTTACACCGTAGCGATGCAGAGTTCTAGGGAAGAAGCAGCCGCGTGGGCTAATCGCGTCTCCGGGCTTTACGATGCTGGACCCTCTAGGGCAGACTCTGAGGTCATCGAATCAGGACAGGAAGTCTAGGAACAGAAGGAAGTGCGAACGGAAGCTGGTGACTGGTGAAGCCGGCCTCTCGGATTGCGGTCTTAACGAACGATGTTTTCGTAAAGTTGGATGAAGGTAAGATTTGAGCCAGACTTCGCACCATCCGCCAGAAAAACCTCCAAATGTATTAGATTTTAATTTAAAAACCAAAGTCAGAAGAATTAGGTGACAATTAAAAAGTGGAGATAACGTTTCTAACTGTGGCTCAAAATCCAAAAGCAATAAAACGTTGATAAATTCCATCACGCATTTTTTTAGTGTTTAAGTCAAAACAAACAAAAAAAAAACCACTGGAAAAAAATTCAAAAGACAGATGACAAATTGAGAGAAGAAATAGTTGTCAATGATGCTGTAGCAGACGGGGTACTACTGGGAATATTGACAGAGTTTTTCAGGTTAAAGAAAAAAGGACCGAAAACTCAGAGAAAAGTAGACAAAAGACAAGACGTGCTCCAGTTTACTCAAAGTAACTTAAAGATCACTCAATATCGTCTTTCTCATGTATCGAAGTGGCAGTGACCCCCCCAAACTTGACGTGTTGCAACAGCACGAGTACTGTCTTAACTGTCATCAGAAAGTGTCACAGAGGAACACTTCACAGGAACTGAATAGAACGGTAAACAGAAAAGCATAAAAGGACATTCAATAGCAAAATTTCCGGTCCTTAGACCGGGAAAATCCCTTCGCCGCTGCGCAGTGGGCATGCGCCGGTCTGCGGAGGTGGGGGGTGGGGCAGTGCGGAGACCCACAGAGGGAGGCGTCCCCCGGGCCCCAGGCCGGTCCCCCGCTTACCCTCCCGCCTTCCCTCCTCCTGCCCATCGCCCAGGCCCCTCGGGCCCCTCTGTCCTGGCCTGCGGGGACCCTGGGCCTTGCCTGGCCCACGTCTGGCCCTCGCCAGCCGGGTCTTTCCTCCCCAGAGCACGCGCACTGCAGGGCGCCCGAACGCCTATTCTTGATTTCTTCCCAAGTCCACAGGAGACCTCCAGCCATCAGACCCACTGTGACGAGACCGGGCCGGCCGGACCGCGCACCCACTGTGCGTCCTCGCGTGGGGACAGGCCTCAGGACGCGGTCGCTGCGCTCCCGGCTGGGTGCTGGTCCAGCCTCCCGCTCCCTGGTGTGGAAACGCCACCTCCTGGGCAAGCGAGCCCTCCAAGGGCAGGGGGCCGGGGGGCCGCAGACGGCCCGCAGCGGAAAGAGCACAGCCGGACCGTGGCCGAGGCAGGCCACCCGCGCTGCGGCCCGAGCACACGGGAGGCGCCCGCCACGGTGGCCCTACTCCAGCCACCTCCGAGCCTGAGCTCGGTGGCCTCACGTGAGGTCACCTGGCTCTCCGCGGCGTCAGCCCCGACTGCTCACCTGCCGCCTGAGGCCCCCGAAGCTCACTTGGGGCCGGCCGAGTCGCCGCGCACAGCCACCGCTGTCCCCTCCCATGGATTTGCGACTCTGCTAACAAGTGAAGGCGTGTGGCCGGCGTTTCCACCTGGAGATCAGAGACTCCGTGTTTTCTGAAGGTGTCGGTCCCCTCTGATGAGGCGGGTCACCTCCCCGCGGGAGGAGCCGCCGAGCCCCGGAGGGTTAGACGCGGACTCGCAGGATGTGACGTGCGCCCCGCCTCTTCCCCGCGCGTCGCCGCGTTTGCGGTTTGAAACTGACATGGTTGGAAAATAAATGTCTTTCCTTCTCAGAAGAGTTAAAAGGAATCGGGCGTCGCGAAGCCCTTGCTTTCGTCCTTCACGTGGACAGCGGGTCCGAAGGCAGCTGTGCCGGGCCCTGGCAGGTGTTTGCCCGCGAACAGGTCACCAGAAGCCCCGGCGGATCGGGACGGGTCCCGGCTGTACAGATGGACCCGATCAAAGCGCATGGGCAGAGGTATCTGTCACCGAGGCAGCGCTCTGGGCACCGCGTGATCGCCGCCTGCGGCTGGAAGCAACCCCGGCGGCTGATTCGAAACGGGATGAAAACCTCATCCGGGAGAGACTCGGCGAGGCTCCCCAGCCAGCGCCAGCCCGCGTCCTCGAGGGAGGCGGAGCGGTCCTTCCAAGCGCAGAGAGCCCGAGACTCAGGCGAATCACACCACGCACAGGAAGGAAGGTCCCCGGAGAGCCCCCCGCAGAGGCAGTTCCCCCAAGACCGCCACAAAGGGCAGGGCTGGTCGGGCGTGGGGGGCACAGAAGTGGGGCCCACAGGGGCCCCCGCAGTCCCGCGGGGAGCAGCCCCTCTCTAGGCTTCGTGCCCGCGTCGAGCGCGGCTTCTGCGACTCTCGGAAGCTCAGAGATGTATCGTACACGTAAGGAAACGACGAGCCCCCAGAATCAGTGCCGTGACAGGCAGAACGGGGCTCTTTCCATGCGGTTCCCGGGCGGCGACGACTGTGCGCGAGGCAGAGGCCTGACCGGCCCAGGGCACAGAGCCGAGAGGACTGTGAGGGCCACAGCTGCACGGCCAGGCCCAGGGCGCGGGGGCAGGATGGGGCCGTCTGCCGGGCAGCCCCGCCCTCTGCCTTTCCTTCTCCTGGCTTCCGGCATGGCCCGGGCCCTGAAATCTGGCCTCTGTGGCTGTGTCACGTTAGGCGGCAAAGGACACTTTGCAGATGTGATTACGGCAACCGGGATGACCCCGGGCCATCCAGCTGGGCCGGACGTCGTCCCGGACGCTCTGACAGGACGAGACTTCCCCTCGCCAGAGGCAAGAACGAAGCAGCAGAGGAACAGCTGGGCAGGTGTGACGGGCGAGAGGGACGCGGGCCACCGCGGCTGGAGGGGCCACACGGAGAGCCGAGCAGGGCGCGGCTCCCCTCGCGAGGGATGACCGGCCCCGAGGACCCGGTCCCGGGTCCCGCGGCGTGGAGCACTGGTTCCGCGGACTGTCTGGCGAGCGTGGACGGGGCTCACGGCAGAGCTTCCGGGAGGGGCGCTGCTCCGCCAGCGCTCGGGGTGGGGGCCCCCCGGGACGTGAGCAGAGGACCCGGGCCGGCCACGTGCACCTGGGCCTCGGCCCTCAGCAGTGGGGCCAACATTGCTCCGCCAGCGCTCGGGGTGGGGGCCCCCCGGGCCGTGAGCAGAGGACCCGGGCCAGCCACGTGCACCTGGGCCTCGGCCCTCAGCAGCGGGGCCGACACGCCGTGTGCCCTTCAGCCTCTGAGCGTGTGTGTCAGACGTCACCGCGTCAGCGGTAGCCCACTGGGACAGGTGACAATCTATCTTCTACTTTACCTCCCAGGGAAGTAAAAGTTCCAGGGCCACTTAGTAAGGGGGACTCCGCAGTCCCCGTACACTTTTTTTAGAAATCAGGCGGCGAGGGAGAATCCGCTGCTCGCAGGGGACGGGCACGCAGCCCCTGCAAGGACATACTGCGGAAGAGAGAGACACAGAGGTCGAGCTTCCTGGGCGAGACCAGCACGTGCCCTGCCCATGGCCACGGCCATCGTGACTCCACACAGCTCTTAGAAACGCGAGGGCCTCCTGCAGCCCGGCTCCCTTCCGCCGCCACCGCTCCCTGGGACGCGCATTCTCATTTGTATTTCATAAAGGCGCGAGGAGGTCGTCGCGAGTCAGAGACAGTCAGAGAAGCCCCCACGTCACACGCGGGGACCTGAGTCCCTCCCGGGCGGTGGCACCTGCGTGCGGCGCAGCCTGAAGTCCTGGAGCCAGCGGAGCACCCAGACAGGGCGCCCAGGGTTCCCTCCAGGGCCCTCGCCTGTCCCTCCGCAGCCTCCCTCTGCACACAGCTCCCAGACACCCTCCGCTGTCGCAGGAAGCTCCCCACTCACTCCCGGGTCTCCGTAGCTGGGGTTCCGCAGCCTGGGTTACCCCCAGGGGCCTCCCCCACCCCGCCTTTCACCTCCAAGGCCCCGACAGCTCTCCTCTGCCTGGCTCAGCTGGCTCCGAGCCTGTCCCCCCGCCCTAGAGTGCTCAGCACAGCGTGAGACTCCCGGCCACACTTGGCACCAGAGCCATCGGCCTCGGTGGTAAATGGCACGTCCGCCCCTCTCTGGACTGCATTCGGGATCACGGTTTCTCCGTCAGCCTGGGGCCCTAAGGGGTCCCCGTGAGCACCCGTCACCAGCTGACCCTTGATGGGGATTCAGGAGGAGGAAGAAAGAAATCTGTGTTTTAAACTACAGATGTTTTGGGGTTGTTTGCACCCCCAAATTACGTAGCTCATCATCAGTGATACTAGCATTGATACAGAAGTGGGGTGCTGTCACAACAGAAGATTTAAAACATGCGGCACTGATGTAGGGGACAGATGCCAGCCAACGAGGGACCGATGCAGGAATCCGTACAGGGCCCGTCCACCTTGCGAAGTGGGAGGTATTTGATGAAAGCCTTCGCCCGCAGTAACGCGGGTGGCGAAGCACATGACGGATCGGAGCGCGGGGAAGGCGGTAGGTTGTCAGCCCGCGCCAGTTACTGTCGGCCGCATTTAGCGTGAAATTACAGGAAAGATTTGAGCTCGAAAGAGCAAGGGGGAGTAGAATGCAGAAATTACGGGGCTGTCGGAGTTGGAAGGTACAATTTTTTTTCTGCATCGGAGACACGGTCATCAAGCCCTTAGCTGGAGCTTGTACATAGATTAGCGTATGTCAGAGCATAGGTCGGGCTTGCGGCGGGGTGGACGCTTGGGAAAGCCCAAGCCAAACCCGGGCAGGTCACTTAAAGAGCTCGAGACCGAGAGAGAGTCGGGTGTGCGGCGAACGGGCCAGGAAACGCGAATCCTCCACAGGAAACCCGGGAAATAACCGGGCCCGGTGATGGACGCGGCGCTGCTGGACTTGAGTAGATGAGAAGTTTGTGGCGTCCGGAGACTTTCTAACACCGTGGCACCCCACGCGTAATGGTCTCCGCTTCGGCGTGCAGGTCGGTGGCGCTCAGGGTGCTCGCATCCTCGCTGCCGCTCCCTAGGACGCCCTCACCCTGCAAATCCCAAGCCGTCCCGGCCAGGCGCTAAGTCCGCCGCCCCCCAGCCCCCGGCTTCGCCGCTCTGCCGTGCGTCTCCGTGAGCCTGACTGCTCCTGGGCGGGGCCCGTGCGGACAGAGTCACACAGCCTCGTCCTTTTGTGACCAGCTTGCTCACCTCTGCCTGAGGCCCCCCAGATCCACCCACGTTGCAGCGTTCGTCAGAACTTCCTTCCTCCGTGAGGAGGGACAAGGTTCCACTGCGTGCACAGACCACGCCTCGTCCACCTGTCCATGGACTTGAGTCGCTGCCGCCTCTGGCTGTGCCGCTGCGAACGGGCTGCACAAGCGGCCCCTCTGACCCCGGCACCCGGCTCTCAAAGACTTACCCGAGCAGAGTGCTGGGTCGTACGCTCCGTGTTCAGCCCTGAGGCGCTGCCACAGTTTCCGGCAGCGGCTGCACCGTGTCACCTGCCATCGGCAGTGCCGGGGGCTCCAATGCCCAGACAGCCGCATCAACGCTGGCTTTTTCTGGGTTTTTTGATAGTAACCATCTTAAGGAGGATGAAGAGGAATCTCGTTTTTGTTTGTTTGTTTGTTTTACGCCTACAGCACCTGGTCTTCCTAGGTGGTCTCCCATCCAAGTACTAACCGGGCCCGACCCTGCTTAGCATCCGAGATCAGACAGGATCGGGCTTGTTCGGGGTGGCATGGCCGTAGACTATGGACCGCAGCTCCACTGGGGCGTGAACCCAGGACCTTCTGCGTGTAAAGCAGACGAGCTCACCGCTACCCTATGGAACCGTGTCTGTCACTGTGGTTTTGATTTGCATTTCCCTGATGATTAGTGAAGTTGAGCGTTTTTTCATGTGCCTATTGGCCGTTTGTGTATCTTCTTTGGAGAAATGTCTATTTGAGTCCTTTATCCATCTTATAATTGAGTTGTTGGTGTCTCTGGTGTTGAGTTGTAGGGGTTCTTCACACATTCTGGATATTAACCCCTTATCAGACATGGGATTTGCAAATTCGTTCCTCCATTCTGCGTGTTGCTTTTCCACTGTGTTGACGGTGTCCTCTGATGAGCAAGGAAACTCACTACGTTTGAGAGATAGGTATGTTTCCAACAAAAACCACGAGCCGGGATTAAAGACTGGACATTAAGAGTCAGGATGGCAAGCGCTTAGCATAGCACCAACATGTCGCTGCGTTCGGTGGTTGTAGCGTACTGTATACTTATTCTGAAACTAAAACCAGTCTTTTAAAAACCTCAGAACTTAAAAAAGTTCCTTTGGAATTATCTTATAAAACACATTTTTAAATCTTCAAAATTAATCAGCATCGTCATTTACAAGCACGTTTTATTTAAAGACGCCAGAGTAAATAGGATTAGTTTGTTGGTTACTGGGTTTTGCGTCTAAGTCTCTAAGTAGTTAAGGGGCTCTGGGTGGCTCTATGCAGGAAGCGTCACCTCCGCACGAGAGTGCGGGCTGTTGCCGAAGCACCGGGAACAGAGCTGCAGCGTGGGCTCCGATGATGCTGAGCCTTCAGTGCCACGAGTTAACACGAGCCCCGAGTTAAATCCCCACCTTCGTTGCCACTGGAAACGTCATCGTTGAGAGAAAAAATATCAGTTTAAAGACATCATTCTAGTACAATCACCTCTGCCTGGCCCCGTGTGACTCAAGAACGCCACTGACACTCGGTGCTGTAACTGCAGTGGTGACACCCTCTGGCCTTCTGATGAGCCTGGCTGCGAGCCACACTCTCCCTCCTCTGCACTATCTGTCACCAAGTCACACAGCCAGCATCACCCAGCACTACCATCTGCGGGACTGCGTGGCCAGCCAGCTACGCGGATGGAAAGTCTTCAGCAACCCACGGTGGTTTTGACGCCGTGCCACTGCCGAGCTGGAGCCTGGCGTTCTTTGTCACAGACAAAGGTCTGTGGCGACCTGAGGAGGAGAGAAAGTCATTCACTTATCCAGCCAAGGACTCTGCGCCCCGGCGAGTGCTCCATCCTCGAAGTCAGGTGTGCCCAGGTGACAGATTTAATTGGCCTGAAACGCTGCGTGTTCTGCTGGGCGCCGACCCGGTCCGATGCCTCTCCGTTGGACCGTGCAGAACCAGAGAAGCCCTGTCTATACCTGTACCGCAGGACAGGTCGTGTGACCGCTCACGTGCGGCCAGCCGATGGTTCGGCCGCGTGCTCCCCGGACAGTGATGGGCACAAGCCCATCTGAAAACACGGCAGTGAGTGAGGCCCGAGCTCGCTGATGGCTCCGCCTGCTCTTTTTCGCGTGCTCGTTCGTGTTGCCCCGCGGCCTCCGCGCCTCCCCTCTCTACTTTGCCTGAAGCGCCGAGAGCGGCCGGCAGGGCGTGCGCCACGACAGCGGTCTCCGCCGGGACCAACCCAGACAAAGAAGCTGACGTCCGCCCGTTTGAAACGCTCCGTGCTGCACAAAGCCAGCGGCGGGCATGCCTCGCAGAACCGAGCCAGTCGGTCCCTCAGCCGGCTGCCACCGCCAGGTCCCCAAAGCCGGGAAGAAGTTGGTGAGCGCCGAGGAACAGAGCTCACACTGCGCGATGATGCACTCGGGGCGCCAGGCACCAGGAGATCGAAGCGGAAGCTTCGGGAACCAAGCGCAGCTCAGTGTCAGAGCCGGCAAGCGGGGCTCGAGAAAAGGCGACGAGGGGGGCGGGGAATCTTCTGGAAGCCTCTGCATCGCCTGTTTGTTCTTAGTCCACTTTCGACGGATAGGAGCATATTTGGGGAGATTTTTAAATCGTTCCCGCCCTGAGCCTAAATGATAACGGGGTTCTGGTCAGCCGCCGGCCGAGGCAGAGATGAGGCAGCACGGCGGCTGCCCCGGCCCAGAGCTGCCGGCCATGGGGAGCGCAGGGCAAAGGAGGAGAGACCGTGTCCATGGGCTCAGCTGTCACCCGGCTGCGCTCGGCAGGCTTGGCCCTTTACGCCAAGGATGGTCTTTCCGTGGTTGGGGTCCACTTCCTCTCCCGTACGGAAGCGGTGACAGCATAGGACAGTAGTCGCGTGGTCCACTTCCTCTCCCGTCCGGAGGCTGTGACAGCATAGGACGGTAGTCGTGTGCTGTTTTCTCTTAATGTCTCCTTTTTTGTTTAAATAAAAGTTGGCACCTTTCCATTCAGCCACTAATATGCTGACTTTAATTACTAGTTCTTCGAAATTTAGACGTTCTAGCCCACTCACAGCGGTAACAGCATAAACCGCTTCGGGAGCGTGGCTTCGAGTAGCCCGTGGTGGACACGCTGCTGCCGAGAGCCAGGAAGGCCAGCTCGTGGGCAGGAGGGACGCTGGGCCAAGCCGTCAGTACTGTGGACACAGCCAGTCTCTGGGGACCCGGCCCCTCTGCTTGGCCTTTGTTCCGGGCACAATAAGGACCAGCGAGCGGGGCGAAGCAGGGACTCCGAGCCTGTGCACCTGCAGCACCCTGTGACACACGCTGCCCACAGGGGAAGCGGTGCTTCCAGGGGGAGCTGCCCCCGGTTTCCGTGGGGTCACGCCTGTACTCACCGAGGCCGCAGGGCAGCGGGAGCCAAACGGCCGGGGCGGGGCGCACAGCTTCCGCCGAGTCGCTGAGTCGCTCCCGTGACTGCACCGTGGACGCTCCATCAGGTCGCCTGTGCGCTGTCTCGGTGGGCAGGACTTAAAGGAAAGAAGTGATGGGTTGTCCAGAAAAGGCTGGACAGAATGGGGACTTGCAAGCTCAGGGGCACATTCTTTACCCCAAGTCCCATCACCAAAGCAGCCATGTTGACCCCGGAGCCCGCTAGGGAGGAGGCTGAGCCTCAGGCCAACCCAGCCTCGGGAATGGGAGAGCCACTGTCACACAGGAGCAGGCCTTCCCCGGGCCGTGCAGGACGCTGTGAGGGGCCAGAGGGAGCGGCCTGCCCTGAGGACCCAGATGCTCTCGGGGGAGGGCCCCTTTTTCTCTGCACAACCACCGAGGGCGCTGGTTTAAACCGCCCCTGGTGGCTGTCTCCCGGACACGCCCATCATGTAGCGAGCTTCCCCTCCCCCTTTTTTAATTAGCTGATAGGAATGGAAAGGGGGGTGTCGCTCCTGCCCCTCCTGGGCCCCTCCCACTGTTCTTTGCCGCCTTCTTCTCCATCTCTCACCCTTTGATGACGTTAAATGTCACTTCATGTGGACTGGGAGCCGCCTCACATCCTTGCAGGAACACGAGGGGACGTAGCTAAAGAGTAACTTCCATTTGGAAATTTGAGTCCATGCTTTTAGGACTTAAAATGTACACGTGCCAGGCAGAATATTTAATCTTTACATCGCTGTTTTTCTTATCTTGAAAGTGCTGCATGTTTATCAAAAATAATCAGATCCTGCAGGTTATAATAATCGGAGCGTAACAAAGAAGAAAGGGGAAAATCATCCTTTCAATGAACTTGTACATTTTGACCTTCAGCGTATTTTGTTAACTTCCTCCAGGACTCTACAGCGCCGGGTGCGACAGGGTGTGGACGGGGCCTCCCTTGCAGACCCCACCTGCGTATCATCACCAGCTCGATGTTTGCCAGCTTAAAATATGGACTTTTTAATTCCATTTAGTTAACTGCAGGCCACACGTGTGGTTGCTGCTGGCTTCATGAAGTGTCTGAATGGGAGTGTTTTTCTGTTTGGGAGTTTAGCTTCTCTGGGCATGTATCGATCTTTTTTTTTTTTGATCAGAATGTTGTAATTTTTTCTCACTTTATTTTTTCATTTGCCCTACGTAGATTTTAAATTTTCATTTGTCGAATTTTTCATTCTTTTTCAGAATAATCCAAATCCATATGTAAAAACTCCTTTTTCTCAAACCAGACCAATGTAACGAAGATGCACTTAATTTTCTTCCTGAACTCCTGTGGTTTCAATTTGAATATTTTACTCACCTTAAGTTTATTTTTTTGCGTGAGATGAATATTTCTCTTTTAACAGGCGACTTTTTCACATTGGATGTATTTTTAGACGTTTCTTTTTTTCCAAAGGGCTAAGCGTGATATCTCAAGCTTTAGAGAGCCCATCGCTTTCTCGTCAAGGTAAACGCCTCCTTTGTAATTTGTCAGATGTCACCCTCTGTGTCATCTTTGGATTAGGAATTCGGTTCCATTAATTGTTCTGTCTTTTCCTAGACAGACCCTCTAGTTAATTACCAGAACTCTTTTTGCGAAACAACACCAATAACATTCAAAGCAGTGTTTTTAAAATAAGCCAGCTATAGGTAACAATATGTAGTGACTTACGTAAAAATCACACTAAGCCAGTAATAGAAAAGTAAAAGAGAAACATTGGAATCATCGAGCTGGGAGAAGGTGCAGGAGCCAGGATTAGCACCCCTCGTGTTGACACAAAGTCGGGGAGAAATCGCTAACACTGAGGAACGAAATCCGACTTTACGAGGAAAGTGGGGTCAGAATTAGCCAGCGGGAGGCGCCGGCAGGGGTGGGGGCTCGCGGGCGGCCAGCTTAGCACAGCGCCCCGCTCCTCCTGGGCGAGAAAGCCCCGGATCAACGCGGCCTCTCGTGGAGAGACCGAGGGTTCTGATCCACCGCGCGGCGAGATTGGGCGGCACCGGCAGAAGCAGACGAGGCGAACCTGAGTCTCCCACTCGTCCCGGCCCGCGTGGCATTTACCACTGGATAATCCAGCAACGGCTGGGGGCAGGGGGTCCGCCCTCTCCCCCAGAGCTGCTCTTGGTCGATAATTGTGTCTTAAGGTTGGAACCTGCCTGCAGCGTTTGCCATTTTAACGAGTGTTCTCTAGAAAATATGTTTTTGGAAAAGTAACCCTTTTATCAACTAAAACCGTGATATTTAATAAAAAGAGCACTAGCCAGCATCTTCGGGAAAGGGGCTGCTAAGAATGTCGCATCTTCTCGCGTTTCGCTAAGCGGAGTGCGCGCTGGGAGAGGCCCGGCGGGCGCGGCACGGAGGCGGCCAAGGCCCAAGGCCGCGCGGGCAGCGCAAGGCGCGCCAGTGGATGGCGAGGCAGAGGGCACCACGCGGAAGGGCGGTGATGGGAACGCGGACTGAAAAACACACCTGGATGTCCTTGCCCAGAGCGAAAGGTACAGACTCAAGAAGTTTCTGTCCTCGGCTTAGAAAGGTGGTTTCATTTGGGAAATGAAAGGGGCGAAATGAAGGAGGAGCAATGAGGAGATGAGCCCCGGGTTCCGGGAAATGTGGGTAAATGGACCGGTTACCGGGGAAACGCCAAACGAAGCCACCGAACCAGCTCACGGAGCCCGCCTCGCGCCCCGCCCTGCGCCCGGGTCTACACGGGGCGGCCCGATGCCAGCTCGGACAGCTCGGTCCCCTGCGCCCGGGTGTGCACGGGCGCAGCCCGGTGCCAGCTGGGACAGCTCGGGCCCCTGTCCCTGCGCTTCCCGGGAACCCCATCGCCATCCTCCCCCGCCGCCGTGTCGCCCAGCAGCCCCCACTGGCGGCGGGGCGTCCCGTGCCTCTTCCCCCGGCATCAGCGTTAGTGCGGCCGGCGGCGTTGAAAAGGTCGCGTTGAGCGCTTCATGGGCTGGACCTGGACTCGCCCCAGGCCACAGCGCTGGTTTTCCGGAACTTGCGAATGACCTTGGGAGTTCGACGCGTTCATCAGCCGCAGACCACCCCACACGCACAAACCGGCCCGCTCCTGGGGACGGCCACCGCGGTGGCTTTAAAGCTACCTCCGATGTGAGCCAGGCCGATTTCGAGTATTCCCCTTAGAGCGTGGGCCGGGGACTTCCAGGTGGGCGCTGGGGTCTCCCGAACTGAGCGTGCTGACTCCCGGGTCCCGGGGCTCTGCTGGCCTCGGGCCCCTCGGCGGGGCGAGCATGCGCAGACCGGAACGTGGCCCCCGCAGGCCAGGCCCACACAGCCAGGCCGCTGTCTGAAGGGCGCGGCTCGCGCCAACCCAGGCCTGTCGTTATCTCGCCGCGTCAACGGGGCACTCGGCGCTGTGGCTCGGCGATGTTAAGTGGCTGATAAAAGAAACACAGAAACACAGTTGCTTGTTTACTCGTCTAAACACAGTGTGGGAAGTGTCGGGTCACACTGTAACGTGTAATTGCTACCAAAATATTTGTATGTCAAGTTAACAGTTATAGATAAAAGGAAAGCATTGTTCAGAAAATGGATTAATTAGGATTTAATTGCCCTAATGCAATTAATCTGTTACTATTAGGGACGCAGGCTTGTTACAAATTAGCGACAAACAAAAAGAAGCGACGAGGAAACCAGGGTCCTCCGCGAAGCCGAACCCCGCCCCGCGGCCACAGGGGCCGGAGCCGCCGCGCGGAGGCCGAGGTGCGGACACCGGGGAAAGCCGTCCCGCCTTTCCAACCTGGACAGCCATTTTAAATGGCCGAGGTGGATTCTGAGTTGGTTCGGATGACTCACTTGGAGGTGGCGCAGGAGGGTGTCCACACACAGCACATCTGAAAATAATTGCTTAGCTGGGGAAGCGTCCAGCGAGGCATGTTCGGGCGGACGCGAACCCCTCAGTGTTCGCTGCCGGCGCGGATGCTGTCTGCCAAGTCCCAGAGCCCCTGCTGGAAGCGGGCTCGTTCCTCTCACAGCTCGGTCCGGGGACGGAGCTGGACATCCTGCTCTCCGGCCACCGCTGGCTCTGCTCAAGCTGTCATCCAGCCCGCCTGCTCTGACAGCAGGGCTTGGGGGCGACTTTGGGGCAAACACATTCCCAGCGCCCACGCCCGGCATCACCCGGGAGACTGGGTGGAACCCCAGCTGAAATCGTGCAGACCCCAGCTGGCTTCACCTCGCCCCAGCCCAGGGCCCTGGCGCCCCCTGCCCCCGAGCCCCGGGGAGCCGACTCCAGCTGCTCATTAGGAGTTAGGGCCCCACACAGGGGCTCCCTCCCACGCGTCCTCCCGCCTCCAGCTCCGCCGGGCCTTTCTGCGCTGTTTGCTGTCAGCAAAACAAGTGTGTGCCCGCGATCCCACAGACGGCGAAGCCCGCGGCAGCATTGCAGGCGGGTGATGTCACCCAGGTAAAATTGTGCTGACAAGCTTTTAATTAAAGTTTTCCCACACATCTTTCTGCGGGTCCCCGGAGCGATGACTCACTACGCCCGGGCTGGCAGTCGACGGTGAGCTGGGAGGGAGGTGTTTTATTTTCCGAGCTCTCGCTGACAGCTCGAGAACACTTTGTTATACAATCTGTTTACGTTTTTCACACACACACTCGCACACTCGCACGCGGTCTCGCTGAAGGGGGGATGGCTGTGCAGGGCGTGCGGAAGCACGGCAGTAATTACCTACATCTGGCGGGCAGCTAACCGAGGGCCGGGCGGGGCGCCCAGCTCCTCTGTAAACAGTCACCCCGTCTTGTCAAGACCCCCCAACTTGTCAGGAACGATGGCTCCAGGAGAGCGCAGGCTCAAACAGGTGCACGGAAGCCCCAGCTGGAACGCGGCAGGGCCTGCGACACCTGGAGCCGCCACCGGCAGGAAGGCGCCGCGCTCCGACACGCCGGCAGGTGGAGCCCGGCGCCAGCGGTGCCGCGCAGGCCTGTCCTCACGGGAGGCCGCGGCCCGCGGCTCTGCCTCGGACCACCTGTTTCCGAAGGAAGGGTCCCGGGCTCGGGGAGCGGGGTGAGCTGTGGGTGGGTCGTGGTCCCTGTGGCCCCTGGTTCCTGCTGGTAGCAATTCTGCAGATCGTGCGTCCTTACTAGAATGTCTTCATCACCACGAAACCCCCCAAAACCTGGGACGAGAGGAAGGGGCGGCCCTGTGGAGGACCGTGACTTGACCTTCAGCCTGGGAGAATAAAAAAGTCCGTTTTCATTCTGACCCTCGGACTGGGCCTCTCTCGACATCTCCTGTCACCCTGCTGGGGGCCGTAGGGCCTTCGGAACTGGGCTTCTCTCTTGCCCATGTCCCCGCTAGATAAGGGACTTTGCACATAGCCTGCCCCTTCCCGGGCCTCTCCACATGTAAGCTGCAGACAAGAGCATCTGGACCAGGGGCCGGAACTCTAAAGAGCCCAGTTATTTGGTCATGGAGTCAAGCTAGGGCCACAGACACTGCAGCCAGCTCAGGAGACCGTCTGGGTGACAGCCCACGGGGCACCGTCCGGCCAGCCCTGGGGTCAGGACAGACGTTACGGTGGGAGTCAGCGCTAAATAAGAACCGCTCCCATAGGGAAAAGTGAAGAGGGCTCCGCGTGAAGTCAGCAGGGCCTAGGGGGACGTGGGGGCGGGCGGGGGCGGGCGAAGCAAGGGGAGAGGGTAGGCTTTCAGGCCTGGAACCCATCAGCAGAGCAAGAAAGGAAGGAGGCGGTTAGGGCTGAGAGGGGACAGAGGGGACACCCAGGTCACTGGGCCTCAGCTCACTCCGGGGCACCTGGCTTTATCACAGAAGAAGCTCCAGCTCCTGCAAAGAGAGAACTTTCCAGCTGCTGCATAGACAGTGGGTGAGAGAGGACCGTGGGGGGCGGTGGGGGGGACTTGGGGGAATTTCACAGTCCCCCTGAGTGGGAAGGTCCCGTGAAACAGAGCAGGATGCGAGGGGCGGCCAGGGACATGCGGACGCGCCCTGCACAGCCTGCGGTGCAAGCCTCACGGCGGGGACTTGGACGTCTGGTGAACACGTATGCAAACGTGTGCTCTGGTCATGTGTAGCGGGTGGGTGGCCGTGTGGATTCCACGAATGAATGAGCAAATATCATTTTCCCTCGGCTATATGGCAGTGTCACCATTTGGAATCGGTTTGGCTAAGCTGGCACGAGGCATGGTGACTGAAAAAAAAGCCACAAAAGTCTTCGCCGCCCCTTCCAGTGGGTTGCGGGGTCCTAGCGCCCTCCCCTCCAGTCTTGGGCGGCCAGCGTCTGCGTCAACCGACGCGGTGTGGCAGAGGCATACCGTGTGACGCCGAGGCCAGCTCCGAACACTCAGCGCGGCTCTCAGCTTGCCCTGGAGTTGGAGAGTTAGTTGTCCAGGTCTGACATGTCTAGCCACATGGAAGCATTCTGGTGATGACAGCTTTGCTAAATTTTTCTTCAAATACTTTGTCTTGCACCCGATGGGTCAGCCGCATCACCATGTATTTCCACTTACCGCGCCCCGCCCGACGTCGCAGATCGGAGGCACAGCATCTCCTCTGTGCCCTGTTTAAATTCGTCACTCCCTGAACACATTAGCAAATAGAATGGCTGTTCGTGTGATTCAGTTTTGGGCGATTTGTTTTCCAAATCGCTCCTGCTCTAGTAAGAATTTGGCAGCCAAAGTGGGATGCCACCCGCCATGATAAAAACCTAGAATACCCAGCACTGGTTTTGAGGGCTGGGGGAGCGAGCGAGGCCTGGGGAGACCGTCAGCGGACGGCAGACAGGTGTCACGGCAGGTGCCAGGGACCCCTCGCTAGAAAGGGAGGAAAACCGATTCGAGGAACGAAGACCCTTGCTATTTAGCAGAAAGGTTGCAAATATGCACAGAGAAGGGAGGGGCTCGGCTGAGGGGAACTTTCGGCAGAACGTCGGACGTGTCGACTGTTGTCTTCAGCTGAACCTCATAAGCAAGGACGGGGAAGGGAGAGACGGAGGGACGTGCCGAGTTCAAGCAGAATTTAGAGGGAGCGCAAGCAGCGGCCCCCACCCTCGGTCCCAGCGGAGACGCGAGGCAGAGCTTCCGGACTGCTTCGGACCGGCCGGGGGTCTCCGCTCTCCCCCGCCCCAACTCTTGGGGAATGGGGCTCCTCGGCATTTTAGGGTGTTTCCCACGCTGTGCTCAAAGGGAATCCAACTCAGGAAAGGGCTGACCTCGCCGAGTTTGTGCACATGGCCTCGACTCACGGAGGAATTGTACAATGATGCCAGGGAAACCCGCGGTGTTTTTAAAGCAACGATGTAAACTCGGACGGAAATAGCGCAGAAACGGTGCGAAATGACACGTGCTGCTCAGTTGCAATATTTGACATCAGGTTGAGAAGGGCGTTTAGCTACAAACTCAGGTTATTTCCTTCAGAAACCTTAAATTGTACTGGGGTAGCATCGGCTGATAACGTTATATGGCTGTCGGATGATTGTGATCCGACATCTGAGACCCCCTTCCATCCCGGGTCACGCCATGGCCACGCGTGGGAGACGAAACGGAAGGAGGCCTTTTCTTTAGAAGCTCTTGAGCCGGACAAAGGAGGACTGAGACCAGGCTCCTGCATGGGGGGGCCTGGACGAGGCCGGTGTCCTCGCCGAGACAATGTGGGAACCGTCCAGTCCCGCCTTCCTCGTGGAGCCCAAAGGCCGATTGCGTGGATAAGAGCGGCAGAGCCTCTGCGTAGCTGGGGCGCTGTCCCCTCACTGAGACCCCCGGGCCGGGGCACTGCAGCCCCACATCTACGGGAGGGGCGCTGCCGTGGAGTCACGGTCACGGAGAAGCAGAGGCACAGAGACAGAGTGGGTGGACCGAGGGGACAGTGATCCCCAGCAAACACGGCACCGAGCGGCGGCCGTGGCCATTTGCCTACCCAGCAGGATCACGAGGGAGAGGAAATCTAAACAAAGAAAGCTTCCTCGTACCCGTGAGACGGGGCCACACTGAGTGGGACACGTCATTCAAGCATTCCAGACTTGGCCGCCATGAGCTTCGCGCCGTCTGTCTGTGGGAGTGAGCAGCAGCCGTGAGCCGCAGGGGACGTGAGCGGCACATCACGCTGCCCGGGGCCCCACCCGGTGGCATGGCTCAGCGGCCCGGCTCCCCCACACTGCTGCCCGCCCTCCCCCCGGGGCTGAGCCGCGCCGTGGGGCGCACCCGGCCCTCCCACACTCAGCACCTTGATGTCATCCCCATGCAGCCGGCCCATTCCAGGGCGTCCAGGTGGGAGCGACGTCCCTGATGGGAGCTGCAAAGGTCGAAGAGGACCCTGGCCCCGCAGAGATGACCTCAGCGGTCTGTCCACCCAGTGTGGCTGCTGGCAGCCTGTTGCTGGGAGCCGGGGCACCAGGCCTGGACCACACGTGCCCGGCCTCTGCTTCCAGGCGGCTAACGGCTGAGGTGTGGTTTTGCTGCGTTTTTCTTCGTCTGTGTGTTCTGCGGTGAGAGCTGCTCCCTCCTCGTGCGCTTCGTGCCTCGCTCGCCTGGTCACCCGTCATTCAGGCGGCCCCTCGGCTTGGGCAGGCGGTGGGGGGAGCGTTCGTCTGGTGCGGGGCGCAAGGAGGGGTACATGGAAACCTGGACGACACCCCCACCCTGGACGGTGGGTTTGGCTATGTCAGATCAACTCCGGATGCTGAACGGCAGGACGGAGGGGGGCTCGGAAGAACTGCCTGATATTAACCCAAACTGTCACCTCCAGTCCTCGTCACTGACTGCACCACGGTGACAAATATGACAGAAAGATAAGCGGGAAGCATGGAGCGACAGCAGAGGGGGGCGCTTCTCCGGTCTGCCGCCCTGGGCGAGGTCCTCCGGCCACGTCGCCATCGGCGGAGCCACGGGCGGTGGGGCCGGGCTCATGCGGCCCGCAGATGTGCGGGGCTTGGCTCACCCGGAACCCCCAACACAGATTGTGGGGGGAAATTATCTGCACATGTGTCGCAGGAAGAACAGTCAAACTACTGCCAATAAATTAGTCAAGATTACATTTTCCTGGACCAGCCTTACCTTCTGAAGTATGAGTTATGGTGTTAGGCGTGCAATCTAAATTTCCCCAAACCTTCAAAGGCGAGGCGCCTAGCGCACCCAGGGTATCCGTGGCAAATCTGTAGTCTTCCCTAAAAGTATGCACAAGGGGACTGACGGTGGGGCCAGCTGTGGGACAGGGCGGGGGGCGGGGGGCAGGCCCCGGGCTGATGCTGGGTCACCAGGGCCCAATGACGGCAGCTTCCCTGCCGCCTGCAGGCGGGGCGAGGTTCGCCCACCTGCAGCCAACGTGCCACGACCCGCACTCCTGCGACTCGACGCGGCTCCCACACGGTCCTCGTGTGCATCTCCCTGGGGGTTCCCACCCTCACGCTCAGATGCAGGGCCATGCGATGCCCCTGCCGTCACTATGGTGAACAAACAGAGGTTCTGTTTTTATTAAACGAGAGGAGACCTGGGTCACCCGCCAGCCCCCTGGGGACCTCTGGAATGGAGCGGAGCTGGCGGCCCTCACGCGAGGAAGCTTTAGTCCACTGGGGACTGAAATGTTTCAGAGCAGAGGCTCCTGACCTAGAATGCATCCATCATCTCGAGGGAGTTTCAGAGAGTCTCAAACTCCCAAGACACAATGCAAAAGGAAGCCCAAAGAAAAAGTAAGAAAATGCGCACACGAGAAACATCTTTTCACAAAACCCCTTTGACACTGGCCTTCGAAGAGGCGAATTGAATTTCTACCCTCACGTTGGAAACTTGGTTTATTATAAAAGAGGTGACATGTTGACAAGACGAATGTGCACGAAGTCAGCGAGGGCGGGAGAGGACACGCCCTGGGGTGCGGGCCGTGCGGGGCCCTGTGCCTGGGCCTCGGGCTCCCGCGTGGGGCGCGGGGCAGCACAGCCTCTCTGCAGCGGTTCCCGCGTTCACCTGGAAGCAGGTGTCCGCCCCGAACCTCAGCGCGACCTTCCAGGCTGTAGCAAGTTGCAGCCGACTGGGCAGCTTATACACAGCGGGACTTACTGCTCAGCTTCTGGAGGCTGGACGCCCCCCATGGGGCGCCCGTGGGGTGGTCCCAGCGAGCCCCCCCGCCCCCCGCCCCCCACGAAGGCGGCCTTCCTGCCGAGTCCTCGTGGAGGGCTCTAATTGCATCATGGGGGCTCCACCTAGTGACCTCATCGCCCCCAAAGGCCACCCCCAACACCATCATCTTGCAGTTTGGGGTTGGACATGAGAATCTGGGTGGGGGGGACACAGTCCGACCACGGTAGCAACCTTCTTCGGAACTAGGGACTTCGCAGATGTAAACAAGGTAAGGGTCTCGATCTGAGGCCTTCCTGGGTTGAGGGCCCTACATCTAGTGCTGGGTGTTCTGGTGAGACACGGACGGGGATGTGGGGGGCGGGTTGAGCGGGGGGGGAGGATGGATGCTGCAGAGGTGACACCTCCACGGCCAAGGACCTTGCAAGACGAGAAGGACAGCAAGCCCCAGGGGCTTCTGGGAGTGATGTTCTGGGCAGGCGAGGCGGCTGGGTCCTCGCAGTGTGGCAGCGGCCACCTAAGCCACGCTGGCAGAGACCTGTGAGGCTGTCAGCTGCAGCGGGCTCTGCGGCCATGGAGCCCCCGCCTCGGGCCGGCCCCGCGGGGGTGACAGGGCTGTCCTCCTGCCTTTGCCTCAGAAGCCCATCCGCCCTCGGTGCCGGGCATCCCGGGGGAAGACCCTGCCACACTCGTGACCACAGGCTCACGCAGGAGAGATGAGGGCTCCTCGCAAAGCCTCTGCCACAGGCGTCTGGGGCGGGCAAGGAGGCTCCAGGTTGCCCGCAGCTGTCAGAGGCTGGAAGGCCACTTGCAAACTCACACATTTAAATCCTTCTCATCTTCCACAAAACCCATGAGGGACGTTATCCGCTCCTCTCAGGTACAAAATAACCGGAACTGCGTGCGAGCGCCACGCCCCTAATGCTCGATGACTGAAAACGCTGGTGAGAATCCGCCCCGCACCTCGTCCTCCACCAGGTTCCGGCTCCTCTCCTGCCGCCAGACCGTCCTGGCCGCCACCATCACTGCGGCTGTTCGAGCCACAAACACTCCGAGGTCAGGTCTCTCTGTCCCCTTTCCTGACATCCTGGTGACCTGTGACCTGCTGAAAACCCGGGTCGCTGCGGTCCCAGGATGTGGCCGGCTCCTCCTCCTCCCCCGACCCTCTGAGGCCTCCTCCCGCCTGCTCGGCTTGGCCCTCTCCCTGCGGCCCCCCAGATGCTGGGGTTCCTGGGCTTCTGTCCTCGGCCTCCGGTCTCCCCCGGCCCCGCCCCTGCTGGGGGGGTCCCCTGGCACTGCCGAGGCCACAGCGTCTCCCACACAAACGCCCATCTCTGATCTACCAAGAGCCCGCACCCAACTGTCCACAGTTGTCACCTGATGCTCAAAGTCTCTGCAACGCCCCCCGTGCCACAGGAGAGCCGGACCCTGGACCCCGGACCTGGCTGCCTGGCCCTGGCCTCAGCACCGCCACCCACGCCGGGGGATGCCAGGTGCTCTCGGCATCTGCTGTCCCTGTCCACTCACTGTCACGTCCTCAGCTTCTCTCTAGTCCCTGCCTGGTCTGCACCCGCCCCCTCTGCCCTGCCTGGGGACCTCCCTGCCCCCTGCCCTGGTTTCAGGCTCCCGCTCCCCCCTGCCTCCCTCCCTCCACACACACCAAGGGACCCTGGCAAGCGGGGCCTCAGAGACCCCGCTTCGCCCCGCACGCAGTCGGCCTGCTGTCTCGGGGTGACGGATGGGTGGCCGCCCTCGCTGCTGGCGCCTCCTGCTCATGCTCACCCTGCTTCCTTCAGGAAGCCTCCCACCTTCTCCATGCCTGAGAGACCCACGCAGGCTTCCTCCGCGCCCCCTCTCCCAGGAAGCCCTCCTGGCTCCCGTGCCTGGCTGACCTGACCAGTCCCTTCTCCTGTCCACGGCCCCTGGGCACAGCGCGTTTCCTCACCAGCGCACAAGATCCTGGAGAGAAGGGACCACGGTGTCTGCGCTTGACACGGGTGCAGCGCCCCGCTCACGCACCCGTTCACCCACCCACCCACCCACCCACTCAGTCAGTCATCGCTCGGGTGACGGGCTTCGGCTGCACACCGGCTCCTGTGGGCGTGAGAACGAGCAGCCGGGAGACAGCGAGCACCTCCCTGGGGGCCACCTGCGGCTGGGGAGGCCGACACCCAGGTGTGTCCGGTGACGACATTCATGCACGAGTCAACCAAAAACGCCCGCTTGGAGTATAAGATGACTCTACCGCAACAGCATGCTTCTAAGAGGAAGAAAAGCAGGATTTGGTGTCGCAGACGTTAAACTCAGAGAACGGTGACTTTCCTGTGTAGGCGGCACGCACGAGGCCTCCAAGCCGGTCGCTCCCCTTTCCGACGAGCAGGACACACTGGCCGCCGTCCGCTGCGGGCCTTTGCCACGAGCAGCGTGCCCTGAGGGGCACTGTCTGCACCAACTCTTTCTGTCACCGCGTGCATAGGCCCCAAAGGCCTGACGACTGTCCCGCCTCAGGTCCTGGCTCATTGGGGAACGGTGCAGCCCCTTTTCTGGTGCCCTCCCGGGCCTCTGCGTGTCCCAGAGTCTCAGGGGGCCAGACTGGCCTCGAGCACCGCAGAGCAGGGCACCCTCCTAACTTAGTAGTCTGTTCCACAAACAGCAGTGACACGGAAGTTCACGTGTGACACACACGCCCGAGGCCTGGGAGGGCGGGCTGGTGTCGGCTGGTGGCTCCCCGGAGCCCAGCCTGGGAGACAGTGAGGCCCCCAGCGCGGGGGCCCGCCCGCCGGGCCTGCCCGGGGACCCGCTGGGGACTTTGCAGACAAGAGCACCGGGCCGCAGCCCAGACCACACTTGGCACGTGGCCGCCAGTGCCGTTCCGCCCCATTGCCTCGTGGCGAAATGAAAATAATAATAATTCCTCAGACGTTCAGATTCCGCCCCAAAGTGCTTTTCCAGGAACGTACTTTGAAAGAACAGCATAGAACATATGGTCCCGGTGTCACGGAACTCAGACCTCTCCGTGATTTAGGGGGCGAGACCGCGAAGGGGCTTCTGGAAGAATTTTTTGGTTTCTGACATTTCGGAAGAAAAAACACAGCTTTGAGCTGAGTCTGTGTGGTCAGCGCCCCAACGCAGCGGGAGCTTCGCTTGGCTGGCGCTCGTCCTGCGCACAGAGGGCGTGTTTGCCGCCAGGGCCTGAGTCTGCAGCCGGCCCATCCGCGGGGCAGTAGCATCTCCAGGCAGTGTCTGAAGTACAAAGTCCTGTCAGATTCCTATAGAACACAGAAGAGACGAGTTTCTAGAAAAATCTGTGTGCGTGAGTCACCGAAGTGTTTCTTCGGGGTGCAGAGGTAGTGACAGATGGTGTGCAGACTCGGGGTAGGTACAGCACAGAGTCCCCCAGACACGTCTCTGTGCACAGAGCAGCTATGAGCACCTACTGTGTGGCTGGCACACACTAAGCTCAGGGAGAAGAGGGAGCAGCGGGTGGGGGCTCCATCCTGAGGGCTCTGGTCTGCGACGTGCGGCCACACACGGCCCTGCACAGAGAGCGGAAAGGGGGGTCCAGGGAGGATGCCTCCAGCCTGACACAGTGGGACGCAGTGACACAGTGGGACGCAGTGACACTCATGCTCAGTCTCTACTCTGATGTCTTATCTTTGGGAGGAACTGAAGTGCCCTCCCCTGCCCCCCAACGTGGACCTCCGAGTTCTGCTCCAGAAAGGTCGGGGGATTAGAGGGTGTGAGCGGGGGGACTGGCCCCGGCCCTGAGCGCAGCAGCGGGTGGCGGGTTCGGTTCAGAAACCGGGGGACCAAGCCACACGCCCGTTTCCGCCCGCTCGCCCTCGGCACTGGCGCAGAAGGGACCGGCGTCCTTCACGTCGCCCTCCGCGTGCCGGGGAAGCCGGGCGAAGCGCTGAAGGAGCGCGTTGGATTCCCCGGAGGAAACCGCGGAGAGGAGCGCGCAGGGGACCTCTCCGCCCTGCGTGTCCACGACCGCGTGGACGGCACCTCTCCAGTGGCTTCACGGGGGCGCTGGGCGTGCGTCCCCTCCGCTCCCCGGGCCAGGTCACGCCGGAGCGCTTGGGCTCCAGGGCCAGCGGCCGCGGGGCGGAGAAGCCAGCTCTAAGCCCGCCGACGCCTCATGAAGACCGGCCACCGGCGCGGGACCGTGGTGCCGCAGCTTGCGGGCGCGGAGCCGGGACGACGGGCGAGGTTAACTGTGCCTTTTTAATCTATCAATCTACCACCTCTGGGACAGGATTTTAAATCCACTCCAGAGCGCAGTGACTGAAAATCATTGTCGTCTGACAGCTTTAAAAGATCACACGCGAAGCGCGTTAAGAAGGTCTGGCCCGGTGGCGGACGGGCCGCCTTCCGCAGGCTCCGCTCAGCTGGGCGCGTCTGCACGCTCCGCGCGGGAGCCGAGGCGGTGCCCACGCGCCACGAGAAAACGGCCCGTCGGAGGCGGGCGACGGGGGTGCGGAGGGGCACGTGTACAGCCCATTAGAGGCGGGTGACGGGGGACACGTGTGCGCTGCCCCAGGCCACACGTGCTCGCCGCTGACGGGTTCGACGATGCTCCTGGGGAACTTGGCTTCCTCCCTGCCAGGGTGAATCCTGCTGTCCCATGAGGCGGGTCAGGGGCGGGGGAGGGGGCAGGCCAGGTGTTTCGTAGGCGGAGCCCTGGGCTGTGACAAAACATAGAACTTGTTTTTCAAGCTTAAATTTTGATGACTCAAAAGCAAAATGTGTCTGCGTTTTTAAAACGGATGCCTGAGCCCTGCTCCCCTGGCCCGTCCCTGTGCCCAGCAGCCCAGGTGTCCCCATGGCCACTGGTAGAGCCCCGACGGGCTCAGCATTCGTCTCTCCGACTCGCTGCTCCGCTGCGGGACGGGAGGTGTCCACACGCCGTGGATGTTCCCGGCCAGCCCGTGGCCAGCTCGGAGGACAAGGCACAGTTCTCCCCTTCTTCACCAGAAGGAGCCCCCTCACAGTGGCCGGAGGATGGGACAGTAAGTAGCAGACCCCGTCTGCCCAGCGGCCACAGGTCCGAGAGGCGCACTGGGCCGTTTGGAGCCGAACCTTCCCCCGTAAGCGTAGGAGCCTCCGGGGAGGAGGGAGACGCAGGCCCGAGACGGAGCGGGCGCGAAGCGGGAGGGCGGAGCCAGGCGGCGTGCGACGGGGAGGCCCGCGGGCGGCCAGCGGGCTGTGGACAGGGGTCGCCCGCGGACAGTGCGGAGGGACAAGGGGCCTTGGGGTTG
>NW_006440135.1:3501385-3506405 GCF_000325575.1 Pteropus alecto | reverse complement strand
GGCGGGCGGGCGGCAGCGACCTGCGGGGACGCGGGCATCGCGGGGGCGCGCAGCTGTGGACGCCAGCTCGGGTGGCTTCTTCAGGACGACGAGGGTAGCTGCCCTGCTGTGAGGTGAGGACAGGCCACCGTGGAGGCCACCTGTGCAGGGGACGCTGTTCCTCTCCGCGCCCGCAGCCAGTGGGGGTGGGGACCGGCGGACAAGGCCCCCGGTCGTTCCTCGCCATGGCCCCCACCGACCAGGCGTCCGGGGTCACCTCCCCCGCGGACTCCCCACCCAGCCCTTTGCTCGAGCTGCTTTGGGGCAGCGCGTGTAAGAGATTTTAAGGTGTAAATGGGAAATTTGTGGGAACTCGGAAAAGCCCCTTTTCTGACACGTGAAAGACGGCAACGGCGACGATTCGGAGGACGCGGGGGACGCGCGAGTGCTCGCCAGGGCGACAGGGAGCCGCGTTCAGGGGCGCGCGGTTGGGGACACGTGGCCTCGCGCGACACTCACGCTCCGCGGCCGGCGGTGGCCGCTGGGCTGGCCCTCCTTCGCGTCCATCAAGGGCCCCGCCCGTTACGAGGCACGGCCACTGTCTCCCTCGGTCTCTGGACTCAGCCCCAACTGGTTTGTTTCTGAAGGAGACGACGCCCTCGGACGCCCTCTCAGCCCTCGCGTCGTCCGCCGGCTTCGCAGCTTCCCCAGATGAAAGCGGCAAAACAGCTGGACGTCACACGCCACGCGAATCACCAACAGCTCGCGGCCTCACGTGTTCTCTAAGTCACCGCCGGTGCGACCTCGTCCCTCTCGACGTGAGGGGCGCGTGGCTGGAAACCCCAGCACGGTCCGCGCGCCTGCCCCCGGTGGCCGTCCCCAGCGTGCGTGACACTCGCCTGCGTCCTCGCTCTGCGGATGACCGCCCAGGTTTCCCCGCGTCAGCGGCGAGCACGGACGTCCCCAGGCGTAGCGGACTCGCCGTGTTCCTTCGTAGAAAACCAGCTCTTTCGGGGACTTCTCTCTTCGAGGCAGGAAGGGCCACTCTGCGGGGTCGGCGCCGGCGGCCGCCCTGCGCCCTTGCGGAGGAGTGCGGGAAACCCCGCAGGACAGGGCCCTGCCCGCCCCCGCCTCAGGCCGAGGCCGCTGGGCGGCCGCAGAGCACAAGCCCAGGACCTCCGAGGCCTTTGTCACTGGTCACACGGAGCTTTCTCCACCAGGGGACTCGCTGGTCCAAGAAGATCAGAAGTGGCCAGGGTCGCACTCAGCAGATGTCCTGGGACCCTGCAGTGGGCGGGTGGGCGACGACACAACATGTGGGCGCCTTGGCCGAGAACCTAGGTCACCAGCAAACTCTGTCATTCGTGAAAGCAAAATATAGGACAAAATAAAACCAAAAGTGTTTCCCACGGCTCTCATAACTGCACACATAGCATCGATAAATACGTATAAATATGTAATGAATAAGTATATATCAAAATATAATCAAGTTTGGTTATGTTCATGATGAGTTTATGGCTATAAATGTACTCATTCAGTACAGAAAAAATTGAAAAATAAAATATATTCACCTGCGTGATTTGTCTGGCCGATAATTTTAATGTTCTGGATATTCTATGTCAGCCTTTTTTTCTACATGTGTACATTTTCATGAAATTAAGTCGATGGTTTGTATGATTTCATGTCCTGTGCCTTTTAGCTACTCATAAAAAATTGTATGTTTGTCCCTCTGCCAATTATTTTTGACTTAAAAAATGCCTTTAATGTTTTCCATCTTTTGCTATCTGAATTATTTTTAGTTTACTTTGTTTTTTGTAGGAATCTGCAAGATATATTTATCCTGCCTTTAATTCGTCACAGGATTATTTTAAGTTTAGAACTTTGCTCGTTCCTATTTCTATTATTAAACTCAGAACTTGAACTCGTTTCAATCGCCTGACAAAAGATAACATTTTGGTCCGTTTTTACCGCCTCCCGACGCCCTGGCTTTCCGGACTGGGGAGCTGAGACACACGCCACCCTCCCCTGAAAGCCAGGGTCTGCGTTCCGTCCCTGGCGGTCCCCACCTGTCCCACACCTGTCCGCATGTCCCCGATGTCACTCTCCCGCGTCCTCCGCCTGGCCTTGGCCTGTCTGCCCCGTCCCGCTTCGCCTCGGCTCCCGCCTCTCATGTCACAGAGTGTGTTTTTTGAAAAGGTGACCACGTGGCATGCTGTCCGAGCCCTGTGACCGGGCGGCGTGTCCCTTCAATGGGCAGCTTTCGGCTGCAGTGACCAAAGCTCTGCTCCAACAGGCAGGGACAGTGGGAATGGAGGGACAGGGGCTACGGTGGGAACTGCGGGGACAGCGGGGACGGGGAGACGGGGAGGACGGGAGGGACTGTGGGGAGAGTGGGGACGGCGGGGACCAGCTGCGAGCACAGCTGTGTTCAGCTGCTGCTGGGACATGAGCGTCAGTGCCATTTGAGGCTGGAGCCCTCGCGGTCACCGTGGGACTGCAGGCTTCCTCCCCCATCCTGTCCTCTGGACAGAAAGCAGCTTCGTGTTACACTCAGGAGTCCCCTAGGGGTCAGGCAGGGGACGAGGTCGGTCCCACAGCAGCGAGACCTCCCGCCAGCTGGCCACGCAGCCGGCCCTCTGAGACCCGTGGCCGCATAGCGAGGTACAAGGGGCTGCCCGAGAAACCTGGGAAGCGGGGGAAGGGACGCAGGTGCTCCCCACGACAGCTCCGTCCCCCTCGCGCGTCCTGCACACCCCTGGTCTGGGTGGCGGGTGATGGTCTCATAGCTCCTTCCCCTCCGTTCCTGGGCGCTGGTCTCACGGTGACATTGGGGGAGGGGCCAAGCTTCTGCCTCCTGCACAGCACGGCAACTTCTGTCATTAAAAAACAGTAAAACTGCCGGCGTTGTTCCTGCCTCAAATATTCTAAGCATTTAAATGTTCTTTTTCAAAACAACATAATTCTCTTCGATTTTATTTCCGATCGCGTTTCCCTTTCGGCTTTTCCTACCGGGCCTTCGTTATTAATGTCCAGAGTGTGTCCTCCGCCCTCCCCGTCCGCCACACCTTCGTGTGCAGAGAGGGGCTCCGCCTCGTTCTCCCGCGCGTCGAGGCGGTGAGTCCACGCGGACGGCGGCCGCGGGCAGTTACACGAGACGCGGTCACCCCGGGGGCGAGCGCAGCCTCGAGACCTCACCGCGGGTCTTTGGGTCCCCTTCCTGCGCGATGGCACCGATTCCCGCGTGGAGCTGCCATCGAATGCCGCTGACGACCCGCTGTGGGGCGAGGCGCACGGGCCGGCGCGGGGCCTCCACGTCCGCGAGGTGCCGTTTCCGATTCCGTGTTCGTATCAGCCGGCGGGCGCTTGACCTTCGGACAGCGCAGGGGTCAAGGGCAGTTGAAAATCCACACGTAAGTTAGCCCTCGGTTGCCACCTGTGGATGGAAAACGCACGGTTCTGGTTTGTGTTCAGTTTTGGGGTTGCCTTTTACATTTTTTAAAAATATAATTGTATTTTTGACCACGTAAAACGTTTTTTTCTTGCAAAGAGCACTCACTCTACACAGTCTGCAGTCCCTCCCCGTCCTCGCGCACCCCCGCTCACCCCCGGGTCCCTGTCCCGTCCTCGGCCCCGCGCACCGTCCTGCGCTCCCTTTGGCCAGAGCGAAAGGCTTTACGGTCTCGTCTCACTTCCCGCAGACGCGAGGGGCGACTGACGGCGCACGCGACGCGCCCCCTGCTTGCTCCTCGTAGCCACAGATGCCCCGGCTGCCCCGTGTCCCCTCAGGAGGGCCATGCCCATGACGCGCAGCCCCGTGAGTGGCTGTGTGGGTTAACGGCCTTCTCCAGGACGGTGTGAGTCCCCCGGGACCGGTGTGACAAAGCACCACGAGCTGGCGGCTTAAAACAACGCCCATTTATCCTCTCCCAGCCCGGAGCCCAGGGCTCTGAAACACAGGTGTGGCAGGGCCACCTCCCCGCCAGCCTCTAGGGAGGGTCTGTCCTGCCTCGTCCAGCCCCTGGTGGCCCCAGGTGCTCCTGGGTTTACAGCCTCGTCGCCCTGCCCTCTGCCTCCGGCTCACGTGGCCTTGTCCCTGTGCCATCTTCTCCCTCTCCCTTATGCTTAGAAGGACACCGGCCATTGGATTCACGACCCACCCAGGTAATCCAGGACAAATTCCTCGTCACAGGAGCTTGAACGTAACTGCACCTGCCAGGTCTCTCCACAGCCGGCCCCATCACAGGTTGTGGATGTGAGCACGTCTCCCACACCTGGAGGCCGCCATCCCAGCTCCTCGCCGTGGGTGGCAACCAGCTTCTCTCCAAAGCAATGCCTTGTACACTACCCGTGTGCGGGGTGAGTCCTCGGCGTGACTTCTAGGAGTGTACAGGGGTGAAGGGTGACTGCCCGGGCACTTTTGCTAGATATCACTCAGTCTCCTCCACAGGGTGACACTTCTCTTAACACGAGTGACATTGAACATCAACTCATGCGTTTCGAAGCAATTTACACGTGTTTTCAATGAAATGTCTTTTCTTGTTGTCCACCCCTTTTCCAGTTGAGTGTTTCGGTCTTTATTTTCTCCTTTGTTGTTTAAAACATCTTATAAATTGGGGATTTTCGCCCTCATTTCAGGGTGAGAGGTGTTAATATTTTCCCCGTTAGCCATTGCTTTGGTTTGGGGGAAGTCAGGGCGGAGGGAGGGTATGCAAACATGTTATATATTGTAGTTTTTCATTAAATTTTCTTTAATTGGATCTTTATTTGAGTCATAATTAGAAGGTTTTCACTGCTCGTGTTAAAAGAATGTTCATGTATTCTTCTACTACGCTTGTGGTCTCATGTTTAAATTTTTAAATGCGTATCTGACCTATTTGAAGTTTATTCTGTTGTTTGAAATGAGATACGGGTCCAATTTTGTCTTTTTCTAATCGCTTATTCAGTTCCCTTGATGTTATTTCTTCTTCCCTGACAACATGAGAGGCCACAGGCAAAGCCCCATGTCCCCTGGGTGGGGTGTTCTTCCTCTTCCCCCCCGCTG
>NW_006440135.1:3499751-3501352 GCF_000325575.1 Pteropus alecto | reverse complement strand
CCATAGCTGGGAGGCCTGGCGTCGCCTTCCTCCTTGCCGACCTTTTGTAGGTATTTCCTAGATATTCTCGTGGAATTATTTGTCCACGTAAAGTCTAGGACCCACAGCAGGGCTGTGGCAAATCCCTGCTGGCGTGTGTATTGCATTCGTGCTCGATTCACGCGTCGACTCTGGTGGAGTTGAGCCCCCCTGTCCAAGACAGGGGCCCCTTCTCGTTGGCGCCAGTCGGGAGGTTTTGGAAAGTTTCCCACGTAGATGTTACACTTGCTTATCGAGTTTATTCATAAAAATGTCATGTTCACCACACATCAGAATACACTCAAAATGGATGAAAGACTTAAATGTAAGACCTGAAACCAAAAACTTCTAGAAGACATAGGCGGTAAACTCTGACATTGCTCTTGGTGATATTTTTCAGATCTATCTCCTCAGGCAAGGGAAACAAAAGAAAAAACAAGCAAATGGGGACTCCATCAAACTAAAAAGTTTCTGCACAGCAAAGGAAGCCGTCACCAAAAAAAACCAAAAAACAAAAAAACCCACTGAATGCGAGAAGATATTCGCCCATGATACATCTGATAGGTATTTCTCCGAGGACACACAGATGACCAATAGACTTATGAAAAGATGCTCAAGGTCACTAATCATCAGAGAAATGCAAGTTAAAACCACAATGAGATATCACCTCATACCTGTCAGATTGGCATCATCAGTAAATCAAAATAGAACAAATGTTGGTGAGGATGTGGAGAAAAGAGAAGCCTCGTGCACCGTTGGTGGGAACGCAAATTGGTGTAGCCACTCTGGAAAACAGTTTGGAGGGGCCTCAAAAGTGTTTAAATAGAACTACCTTATGACCCAGCAATTGCGCTTCTGGGTATTTCTCCATAGAAAACCAAACACTAGTTCGTAAAGATCAGTGCACCCCTATGTTCACGGCAGCACTGTTCACAATAGCCAGGATATGGAAGTGACCTAAGTGCCCATCAACAGACGATTGGATAAAGAAGATATGGTACATATACACAATGGGATATTACTCGGCCATAAAAAATGAAATCACTGTTTGCAACGACATCACGGACCTGGAACGTTTTATGCAGAATGAAATAAGTCAGAGAAAGAAAAATGCCATATGATCTCACTTACACATGGAATCTAAGGAACAAAAGGAACCAACTAATTAAAGACAGACTCACAGATACAGAGAACAAACTGATGGTTGCCGGAGGGGAGGGGTTTGGAGGGGCTGAAAAAGGCAAAGAGATGAAGCAGCACAAATTAGTAGCTACGAAGCAGCCGTGGGGCCGTAGAGCACCCGCAGGGAACACGTCGCTGGCATCGTAATGGCTGAGCGTGGAGCCAGATGGGTACTGGACTAACCGGGGGATCACTTTAGGAATTGTATACATGTCTAATCATGGTACTGCACACCCAAAACTAATATAAAATAAAAATGTAATTAAAAAACTAAAAGCAAACTAAAAAAGAGCACGAGATTATAAAAACGATCATTGTACGTTCTATTAAAAAAATTTTAATTAGGCCCCTATTCATAAACAAAAAAAGTTTTCTCCGGAAATAAGAATTTTGTCTTTTTC
>NW_006440135.1:3490022-3499623 GCF_000325575.1 Pteropus alecto | reverse complement strand
AATCTAAGGAACAAAAGGAACCAACTAATTAAAGACAGACTCACAGATACAGAGAACAAACTGATGGTTGCCGGAGGGGAGGGGTTTGGAGGGGCTGAAAAAGGCAAAGAGATGAAGCAGCACAAATTAGTAGCTACGAAGCAGCCGTGGGGCCGTAGAGCACCCGCAGGGAACACGTCGCTGGCATCGTAATGGCTGAGCGTGGAGCCAGATGGGTACTGGACTAACCGGGGGATCACTTTAGGAATTGTATACATGTCTAATCATGGTACTGCACACCCAAAACTAATATAAAATAAAAATGTAATTAAAAAACTAAAAGCAAACTAAAAAAGAGCACGAGATTATAAAAACGATCATTGTACGTTCTATTAAAAAAAATTGTAATTAGGCCCTATTCATAAACAAAACAAAGTTTTCTCAGGAATTAGAAGTATCTGTCATTTCCATTATGTGTTAAAGAAATTCCGTACGGCTTAGTAATTAAAAAGAGAGTCATGTTCTTAGCTGCTATTTTAACTGACATCTCTTTCCTTACGTCTTGTCTTCTAAGAGTTCGTTGTAGGTACATAGAAAGGTGATCGATGTTTGCATGTTAGTTTTATACCCTCCTAACTATTCCTAAAGGTGATTTTTAATTATTTAATACCTTACTTAGATCTCAGAGTCACGCTGATGAATGGAGCTCTCTTTCGAAGCAGCAGGCACACACGCACAGACACCACAAGCCAGAAAAAGTGTCCACACCTTACATCTAGACCGTCAGTGGGCCGCTCCCCGTTCAGACCCCTCCTCCCGAAAACTACCGACTATCGACGTATCTCCTTGTCAGCCATTTTGGGGACAGCAAAACAAAGGAAAAATATTATGCCAAACAGAAAGAGGGGAGAAGCACGATTCTCTCCCACGGTGCTGGCTCGTGTAAGACATTCGGAGAGGGCCCATGTGCAGAGGGCAGAGCCATCAGCATATTTAAAAGACGCGTTTTCAGAGGTGGGAGCTCAGCCGGCTGCCTCCCTCCAAGTCAACAGCTCACAGACCCTACTGAGGAGCGTGATATTACAGTTGAGATGCTACCTCTGGCTTCAGCATTATCTGCAAATTTAAAATAACAAAGTGTTTAAAAATATAGTATAATAAGTAACTCCCAACCATAAATGCATCAGGGCAGCTAGAAATGACTATACTTAAGGCATTAAAATCGAAGTTGATGGTGAGCCCACATTATTCATTACAGCAAATGGAGACGCCTTTAAATTTATATTAAATTCAATTTAAATGCCATCAAAACCATGGTTGACAAAGTACTGACAGATGAATATTTTAGTATGATTCAATAGCAGTAAACTTTATTTTCTCACCTTGAGGCAAGGTGACAGTTTTATATGCAGTAGGTCGAACCGGGTTTGTAGTAACATGGCTTATGATTTCCATAAAATAAAATTTTATCTCTAAAAAATGATTTTAAAGGGTTTAAGGCTTGAACTCTGCAGACGTTTCTTCAGGGCGCTTCCAGCTCTGCTTATTACTTTATGCCACGAACCCCGAGCGCTGGCTCAGCCCGCTCTCCCAAACACCTCTGCTGTAGAATGAACGATGAGCCGCCCTCAAGGTTTGCGTTTGATGCTAACACTCGGCGACGGCTCGCCTCGAGCTCTCCGCTCTCGGCTCTCGATCGTCAGTGCCGTGTTGTTGGTGTTGAACGCGCGTGTGTTTAATGAATAAAGGGAAAGCCGGGTTAACCGGTGGGTTGTGTTAGCTGCTGTCTGCATCTGTTTCTAAGGAGCGGCCTGTAGTCGGCCCACTGGAGCAGGCCCGGGCCTGGGAGTTTACAGGCCGCGTCGCCAAGGCGCAGCCGGTCTCCCTGAGAGAGTATTGATTATCTATCGGTACAGAGACGTAGCTGACCGCCTGTGCACCGAGCCGCCAGCCTCTGCTCCAGATGCTTCCACCGAAGTTCTTAGAACTGGGGGAAGGGTTTTCTCTCAGAATCTGTTTCCCAGCTTTGCCGCCTGTCATCACCACTGGAGATTTACGAAAGCAGAGGTGCTGGGCCACATCCTGCAAAACGCCCCCAAGTGACGTCATTTCCTTAGCCCGCGTATGCTCACTTCCTGGGCACACTTACCCAGCCAGTGTCCCTTTCTCCCTAAGCCCAGGCGGCGGCAGCTTCAGAGTCAGGGCGTGTGGAACTGAAACCCAGGAAGCCATTGCCCAGCCGTGACCTTGAAAACAGCCCCTCTGACCAGGTGTCCGCTGGCCTTGGGCGCCAGCACCTCGGTCACATAGCCGAGTCCTTGAGAAAGAACAGGATTCCTTGAACTCCAGAAGTTCCCTCGAACCGCTCAGGACCCTGGCCTGGGGGCCACAGGACAGCGAGGGCACTGCATGAGGTGGACACAACTCTAAGTGTCTCCCAGCGGTGGAGGAGAAGGGTCCGGGTTAGGGGCGTGCCCGGCCCTGCCCGGCCACTGACGTGTGGCTGGACGTGCAGACACAGATCTGTCTGGGGCTGCACGGCCCTGGGCGCCTGGCCACCCACTCACTGGTGCCAGGATGCGCCCCCAAAGCCGGACATTCAGACGCTCAGAGCTCTGAGGGACGGGGTCTTCCTGCTCCAGGAGGGGCCCAGGCCTGGGGTGAGGACAGGGACGAGATGTGGTCATGCGTGCCAGCCGCAGAGGCTTCTGGGCGGCAGAAGAGGAAGGACAGTGAGAAGAGGCAGACGCTCTGAGGGTCTCTTGTGTCCCCAAAGAGTCTGGAGTCTGGGTCACCCTGGAAGTGACTGGACATGGCCACACTGTTTTGAGAGCCAAGGGGCTGCCAGGCCGAGACAGCTGCTGGCCTGAGCTCGTTTTAAGCGGCGACTACTTCAAGGGTTCAATTTTGGTTGTCTCATTACTTCTATAAATACTTAGAATTTTTTTCAAAAATTTAAAAAATTAATCCAAATAAGGGGTCGTTTCATAAACTATATAAATGTCTAACCAGTGTACTATATACTTGAAACTAATAATAAAATAAAATAGAATGTTTTTTAAAAATTAATCCAAATGGATCTTTTTTTAAAAAAAAATTGTAGTCAGAGGGAAGAATCCATGTGGAAAATTGTCTAGTTTCTGCATAAAACCAGTCACTTCCGGCTGGGAGACCGAGACCCGTGGGCGGAGCCAGGAGCATCGGCGTCTGCATCTGCATCTGCATCTGCATCTGCCGCCCGGCTCCGCTCCGCGCACGCGACACCGACTCAGGCGGACGCCACTCACGCGCTGGGAGGCCTGACGCGCTGCGTTCTCCTGACGTTTCACGATTCATGTAGAATAAAATTACCCTGCGATTAGATATGCATTTACATATTACTTATCAATTCAAAAGGCGATTTATTTTTTTCTACATAGCAGAATCCAAACTTACGCACTTACGAAATCAGTTACGAACTTCGCTCTGTGCTGCTGACCGGCCCCGAGCTCCGGGCCGGAGGGGACGCGGCGAGGCCAGCATCCCGCAGGCTCTCCCCGCCCGCGCGTTTCAAGAGAGAAGCCGTTTCGTTTCTAGCTTTTGCCAGATCGCAATGCAAGTGGGTGAGCCGAGTGAGGGGCGGCTGTGGCGAGTTGGTGCTGACTCAGCCCCGGGCGGTCCTCAGCCCCCGCAAGCGTCACGGTTGTCACACAGCCATAACCGTCACCCTCAGCCAAGCGCCGCGCAGGGGAGCACCCACGGGTGGGCCCGAGCTGCTTTACCTCCGCCAACGGGGGGCGCGGGGTGCCCGCAGCCCACCCGCCCCATGGCGGGGCTCAGCTGGGGGTGAAGTCCTCAGGAAGTACCGCTCCCTGAATCATTCCCATGTCGGAAACTGCCAAGGCCGCAGAGCTCACACTCACGCTGGTCCACGTGGCCCACCCCACAGGGCGGCCCCGCCAGCCACTGGGGTCCCTGCGGTCACAGCAGGGGCGGGGGCCTGGCACTGCCACTGGCCATGTGACCGTGAGTGATTCCGTGTGACTGCACCTGTGGCTTTGGAATTACGGGCAGTGGCTGTTGGGGACAAGCGTGGGAAGTGGCAGGTGAGACAGCTGGACATTGGTGGGCGCTGTCCTCCTGGTCCCTGAGTCACCGCCCACCCCACACAGATGCTCTAGGAGCCCCGAGGTCCAGGCGGGTGGCCCCGGGGCTGGCCCCCTCAGCACACTAGGGGAATCCCGCATGCAGCGGCTGGCTTGCGGCCGGTGCATGGCACAGGCCAGGCTGTCAGCACGGCCCCGCCTCTCAATGGCCACAGTGACTGTCCAGAGGGGAGCAGCCCCACTGCCACTGGTGCTTCCTGTCCCTCCTCCCCGCCTCCCCTGACCCCAGCTCTCTCCAAAACACAAGGACTAGTGTACCTGGGGACACAGCACCGCAGAAGTGGCCGTCCCTTGTGCTGGAGTCGCTGGCACTGGCTGCTAAGGGTGGCAAGGAAGAGGGCAGGAAGCTGGGCTCAGCCCCACGCAGGAGCCACGGTCCCCGACAGGGTCAGGCAACAGCTTGTCCTGAACAAGACACCCCGTGCTCGGAGCCCCGTGCCGTCCCCGCCACCCTGTCCCAATGTGTCCCCTGCTCCTAAAGCAGCCATGTGCCCAAAGCCCAGAAAGCCTCACTCTCTGTCCAGAGGCTGCTGGCAGGACAGTCTTCGCTTGGGTCTCAGTTGTGCATCTTTGTCATAAGTAATTTGGAAAACACGAAGGTGCAGGAGACCAGCCGGAAGACCCGGCCAGCTCGCCCTCCTCGCCCTCCTCGCGGGAGAGGACCGCGTCCGCCAATCTGCATACGGTGTCACCGCGTCATCTGTCTAATGCTGGTCTCGGTTAAGGGGACTGCCCAGGCTGGGTGGCTTCTACCTGGCCCTTTTTCAGGAATCAGCCGACCAGCGTCCCGAGTGCCTCTGATGGAGCGGTCCTCGTCGTCTGGGTCTGGAGCGTAGATGGATAAGAGCAATCGTCCTCGGTGGGCTTAGGAAGGATGCTCATGTCCCCACGCCGTCCCGGGCCCCACGGGGCAGGAAACACACCTGGAAATTAAGCTTCGAGTCAGCCTGCCCGTCTCTTCCTACGGATTCTGCACGTGTTTACTCGACCCCACGCAGAGGTCTGGGTCGTGCATGCTCGGACGTCTCCCTTGGAGCCCAGGGCCGGGGTTTGTAGAGCCGTCCCCACCGAGGCGCACGTGGGGTCCACACGCCTGGCAGTTTCGGAGTGAGCCCGCATAGTGCTCGAGACAGAAACAGGAGGTCTGGAAGTTTCCAGAAGCAAGGACTCCCACAAGGGCACCACGAAGACAGTTCTGGGCCCCGCTAGACCCTGTGTGGGCACCGGCCGCCTTCTCCCGCGACAAGAAGAGACAACACAGACGCTGACAGTTGCTGGTTATAGTCGGCAGGTGAAGGATGCCGTCTGTGCCACTACCCGGTTACGGAGATCAGGAAGCAGCCACGCGCTCCAGCTGTCCTCCCTGATCAGCTGCCATTTCGGTCACCTTTCAGGGGTCTCATTAGCTCCGCGTTTTGATGAGGTCGGATTGGAGAAAAACAGGAAAAAGGAAGTTTTTCTGTGTGTGATCTAAATCCACACCCATGAAATGGCATCCCCAAGGGGTGCTGAGACTTTGAAACCAAACTGGCTCAGAGGGGACGTGCAAACACCTGGGGGGCCCTTCTGCTTACTTCTCACTCACCCTGGAAGGGGCTGGGACCATTGTCCCAAGGTCATTTAGTCCCTAGCGAAGCGCTCATGAGGAATTATTAATAGGAACTTTGAACACACTGCTCAAGCAGAATTATAGTCTATATGCCTGTGACAAGTGCCATGTACGGCTCACGAGCGGTTTGGGTGACAATAGCTGCTTTTTCTCATATAAATGGAGCACCTGTCAGCTTTGCCAATAAAGAACTTTCCCTCCGAGCATACTAAACTCTTCCTTACCCAGCTGCCTCCGTCCTGAGGCTGGGGAGAGAGATTTTCAAACACCTTCCAATGCACTTCCGTGTTCCCTTAGCGTGCACGGCTCGCCGCAGCCGGGACGCCGGACGTGGCTGCCATCGCCCTGACGTTTCTCTTTAAACCGCATCGAGAAAATGCTGCAATCCGAAAAAGGCAGATTGTTCTCAAGGAAGGAAGCGCGGCCGGATTCTGGTTCGGGGGCCCGGTGAGCCTGCGGCCTGTGCCCGCGTGGACGGCGGTCCCCGCGACACCCTCACGGCTAGGAGTTGGGTTTTCTCCCCAGCTCCGTGAGAGCCGCGTGTGACCTCAGAGAAATCGCGTCGTCGCTGGCAGGGATCCCCAACCCCCAGGCCGTGGTTGGTACTGGTCCTTGGCCTGTTAGGAACCGGGCCGCACGGCAGGAGGTGAGCGGCAGGTGAGCTGAAATGCACCTGTATCTATCTGCAGCCGCTCCCCAGCGCCGGCATCACCGCCTCAGCTCCGCCCAGAGCATCATGCGTTAGATGCTCACAGGAGCCCCGGCCCCTGGGGCCACAAAGGCTGGGGACCACTGGTCTCGGGACGCAGTTTCTGGAACATGCGGAGAGCATTGCCTTGTACTTTCCCGCCTCTCACGGCTGTTGGGCGTCAGTGAATTTATGTTTGTAGAGCAAAAAGAGCCATTTGGGCGAGGGCCTCACGGGTCAGGCACCCCACACCCTCTCCCAGACCACGATGCATGGAGAAGACACCTGCCAACACACGTCCCACGGGCCCACCACCCCACAGGTGGGGGGAGTTCCAAACCCCCGCTGTTGACTCTCGCCCGCAAGCCCAGCACTCGCGTGGACTTGACAACATCCTGCCTAAAACGGGGACCGGAAGGAAGCCCACGGTGACCAGGGTGTCGAGCCGACGGTTGGCGCCACCTCTGCGTTTCGTTTCTGCTGCTTCGGCAATGAGGTGCTAAGCCAAGGGCCTGGCGCTGCTCCCGCCTGCTGCCTGGGCGTCCACCCCCGAGCGGACGCGGCACCGCGGGAGGGCCGCCTGGCTGTCTTTTTAAAAATCTTTTAGGTTTGGAGTCACAGTTACGGACTGTATGCCGAACATCCGTTTGCAGTCTAGAAGTTTCGTGAACCAATAACAGATCTATTTCTCCAATAACAGGTCATGTACATAGTGTAATAGAGTTAATAACAGTCAGTGAATTGAATAATATACGAAATACGTGCTCTTCAGTGTACTTTGTTTTAAACACAACATTTCTAAAGAAAATAATCCCAAATTTGTGACACCCTTGTTCACGTCTCAGCTGAGAAAGTCTCCAAGGGAAACGAGCGTTCCATCCAGATAATAACGAAAATGCCAGGTCGTCTGATGACGCTGAGTTTTGTGGGATCGTCCAGCAGCCCGACCTGAGGAAGGAGCGGAGTGACCGATCCCTTGCGGGCGTAGCTTCAGCAATGGCTTCGTGTGACCCGTCCTGGCGGAGGTGAGGCAGGCGGGGCCGGGGCCAGGTTAGAGGAACGGGGGCTGCAGCCAGACACACACATCTTCTCAGATTGCAAGACACCGATAAGTGTACATCCAAAATGAGGTTTCCAAAATGTTCGCTCCCATACTTATTCCTGGGATCACACGAGTCTGCCACTGAGCCCAGAGTGGGACCACCCAGCGAAGGACGCTCCTTCCTGGACACTCTCCATCCAGTCGGGACGAGAGACCTGCGGCAAAGGTCACTGTGTTACTCGCGGGCCACCAAAGGGGTTTTCAGGGAGGCCGGGCGGTGCAGCGAGTGCCCGGGTCCCACAACAAGCCAGTTGTAGGGGGATGGTGGGGTCACTTCAGCTCAGGAAGGACGTTCAACACTGCCCATCACTCTGCCCAAAGCAACTTGCTTGTTGACCCTCAAGAAATGCCTGTACGCTTCACCCCAAACCACAGATACTTGTTCGTTTTCAAGTCCTGGAGACGCAGGCGCACGGCACGCAGTGCCTGGACGCGGCCCTCCCAGCCCTAGCTAGACGGGCTTGAAGGAGACAGCCCAGCAGACGGCCGCGGCTGCGCTGCGCCTTGCAATTTTCTCCAGGAAGCTGGTGCGAGACAGAATGTGCCAACTTGCTGACTGGTGATGAGTGACAATCCAAAAATATTCCTGAAATTCGCGGTCAACTTGATACGTCTTGCTTAAGGGTTATTAATCCATGAGAAATAACTCCTGCTCCAAAATTAGATTGTGCAGGCGAAGCAGAAATCTGAGAGGATGAGCAATCAGGGGAGCAGTGCCGTCTCCCCAGGAACCGTGTGTGCGTGTGTGTGTGTGTGTGTGCACAGGCGTGCACAGAACCGAAAGGCAAAGATACTCTGCAGAGTTTTTGAGATGTAAGCTACTTCTGTGAACGCTGGAGCTGAGCACGCTCGGCTGCCGTAGGGGAAGGAGCCTGACAGCATGTGAGAGATGGGACGGGCTTGGGGGTGGGGCGTGCCCCGTGCAGCGGAAATACACAGCCCGGGTGTGTCCCGGGGAATCAGGGCCAGCGAGAAGCCACCATGTGCTCTTTACGAGTGTGAAATAAGGAAATGTGGGCATAAGATAGTTCATTTCAGATTTCGAGTTATTCTCGGAAATTTTAATTCTATAGGAGAGCGGAAAGACAGAGACAGAGAGAGACAGAGACAGAGACAGAGACAGATGGAGGGGAGGAAGAGCTTGTACCCTCAAAAAAGGAAAGGTCTAAGGCAAGAAGCCAGGGCTGAGATCCGATTCGGATTCCTGAAGAGCAGAGGCCAGGGGCACTTCCTTGATCCTCGTCCGCTGAGCCCTGGCAGAGCATGGGGTCCGTCCCCAGTGCCCCGCCCCAGGGAGCCGCCAGAAGGACAGAGGCTGGCCGGGAACTGAGACACAGTCATTGCTGCCTTTCGTCTGGCTGTAGTTTGGATTATAGGGTTTTGTTTTTGCAAATGCGAAAGCTCTTTCATGAACACGAACACCCTGCAAAGTAATTCAAGGGAAAGGACTGGCCTCCCCAAGCCAGAGGGGGCTCCCTGCGTTCCTGGGCCTCGGAAATTCCGCGTGGCGCATAGGCCGAGACCACACGGTTCTGCTTCGCCACGTGTCTACACAGATTTTCAGGTTCCGGCGGGCGCGCACCGAACTATTCCCGCGGGCACGCACTGGACTGTCCCCGGGGGCGCGCACCAAACTGTCCCCACGGGCGTGCACCGAAACCATGCCCACCGCTGAGGGGCGAAGCTTGGGGTCTGCTCACTGCACGACCCAAGGCTGAGTCCTGGGCACCGTCTTCGTTTCCTCTGTGGCATTCCTTTGCCCAAAGACCAGTTAGCAGCAGGGTCAGTGCAGACGGGACAATGGCAGGCGTGGCGCAGGGGCGGAGGGCAGCCGACTCAGGGCGCAGGCCTGGCCGGCTGTGCGCCGAGCCCGGGGCCTGTGTCAGGGCCGCAGCGGATCCAGAGCGAATGCCTTGCCCTGGGTTAGTCCCGGCCACTCCCGAGCCTCAGTTTCCCCCTGTAAATGGAGGTGACAGTCATTACCGTTTGTAGCCTCGTCGAGAAGAGGAGGGGAGAGGACCGACGCTAAGCGCACAGAGGAAGCGGTAAGTGAATGCGGCAGTGACTAGCGGCGCATC
>NW_006440135.1:3480691-3490003 GCF_000325575.1 Pteropus alecto | reverse complement strand
CTTCCGCGTGACCACTGTGACGTCATGTCCCTCCTGCAAGGCCCCCGTGGCCTGCCCGAAGCCTAAGAGAGACACTACATGTGAGGCGCTGGGCAGCTCGTCTGCCGCACGCGGGCCAGCCCCGCCCCGCGTTCGCATGGACTCTGAACCGACGCTGTTCGACCACATCTCAGGAGGAAGCCCCGCCCCTGCGCCAGTCCCAGAGACACCCCGCTTTTTCCTCCAAAATGCTGAGCGACCCTCGAACTTCCTGCCTTCGCCCAGGTCACTGAAATCAAGCCGGGCACCACCCATACAGGGCCTGAGTGTTTAAATGAGCAGACCTCGTTTGGGTCTGAGACACTATGACATGGTGAACGGGAGATGGCTATGCCCACCTGTCATGTGACCAGGGTGCTGAATGAACACCCTCCGGAGTCATTGGCAGCTGTCAATCAATCCCGCGGCCACACACCTCGGGAAAAGCCTCGTGGCCAACGCGTCACCTTGGTTGCAACGTGTCCACCCTCGCCGCCTCCATCTGCAGACACGGGAGCCCACACGTGCTCGCCACACTGATTTTGCGTCACTGCAAACCCAGCAAGTGTCCCTGTCCACGGGGGTCCTGACCCCCGGTGGTGGCCGTCCCTCAGATGCACAGCGTGGGAAACCAATCCAGCCCCAGAAAAGAGGCCGGAGCCCAGGTTTGGACGCCACCGTCGCTCCTTCCTGCCTAGCGTGGGGAGGGGTGGCTGCGGGCTCACAGCCGAGTCAAGGCTCAGGCGGTTTCCAGTATGGGGACTGCCACCCGTCACAGGCATCGTTTCTCCTGCTTCTAATGGAACCCGGAGGGCTTTCTGACCTCCCGGTGGCGGCCAAGCTAAGCTACCTTGTCCTCCACTGTCGCCGGATATCTCCATGGGCAGGATGTCAGTGAGCTCTGGAAACCCCTGGCTTTACCCAGAGTGTGCGGGTCGCCGTATTCCAGGCCCACCCCACAGGTAGTGGCACCAATGCTACAAAGCCCCATCTCTGTCCCTCCTGGCTGCACCACGTGGACCCTGCCCCTCTGTATTGGCAAGCTCTGTATTTCTCATTCTCTCAGCCTTGGTCCATCACCTTTTTCAAAACGACCAGCACCTGGGTCCACGCCAGACCAACAAACCCTGAAACTCTCCCCAGGTGACTCTGATGACGTCCCGACTTAAGGACCATTGGATGAAGACACAAAGTCACTTAATGTGGAATGCAAAGGCCATGAACATGGGTGGCTGTCGTGAAACCCGTGTTGAATTAAAGTGACCGTTTTTGTTTTTAATGTTTTTTCTTCCCAATAAAATAATGTTTAAGTTGTAACTTTCGTTTGAATTATTATTTTGTCAGATTTGGAGTCTAGCCAGTGCGATTTCATTTAGCCTTAATCGAGTGCCGTGAATTTGGATGTGGCTCAGCGCCTGCGCCAATGTTCCTAAGCCAACGTCGTACACGCATCCAGAAATGCCCAACCATGGGCCTCAAAGTAATCAACGTGCAGACAATTTATTTAAAACAGAGAGTTTCCTCTTTCAAATGCTCAGGACCTTATCCGTAGTTATTGCAAAATTGCTTAAAAATAGAATGGCAGAGCTGTCCCCAAATGAGTGTATATTATAGCTATTCACGGAATATACGTAAATATGACTTTAACTCTGATAGTGACATAGAATCGGTCCATTGACTTACGGCCTTCGTGTGACTATTCCACGTGTCACCTTTCCCTCTCGATGCGTCTGTCCCCCTGTGGCTTACAGCCTTGTCCCTCCTCTGCCCCCATGCCTCAGCCTACATCACTTGACCGGTTTTAAATAAAGCATTTACTTACGAGACGAGTATGTGATTTGAGAACAGATTTTCATTGGAAGAAGGAGAGATCGGAGGGTTGGGAGAGCAGGTCGAAGCAAAAGAGAAATGTCGAGAGGCCGGTTGCGGGCTCTGTTTGAAGACCAGGTTTGCCCGCTGCCTGTCCTTCCACAGGGGGGCGCTATACTCACACAGGCCCCTCGCACCCCGACTCCGTCCGCGAACACTCACGAAATGCAGGTGTGTGAATTTCACCTCCCACACTCCCCTGTTCCAAGCCGTATATGAAAAAGTTTCACTTGTCAAACGTTTTCTGATGTGTCATCAACATTAGGGTTGCTAGATTTAGCAAATACAAATTACATTTGAATTTACATTTGAATTTCAGAAACCAACAACAGTTTTCGAGCGAGCATGTCCTAAACACTCTACAGGGTACACTTATACTACAGAGGTATCCATTGTTTATTTAAAAGTTCAAATGTCACTAGATGTCGTGTATTTCATTCAATGTGTTTATATATTCGTGTTTGAATATATGCATTCGTGCGTCCACTGAATTTGTGTTTTTCTTGCACTATTTATTCATGAGATCTAGTCTTTCTCTCAGGTGTCGAAGGGACACCTTGAGGTCAGGAAGAGGTCTATTTTTGTGCCATATAAAATCGAACATCATGACACTGTGCATTTGTCCAAACCCAAGGAATGTGAAACAAAAGAGTGAACCCTGACGTCAGCTGTAGACTTGAGTTCCCGGCGATGGGTCGATGCTGGGTCGTGGGCTGTGTGGATGAGCCACACTGACATGGACGGAGGCAAGCGGGGAGCTGGGTGAGGGTGCGTGGGACTCTCTGGGCGTGCTGCGAAGGTTTTCTGTAACCCTGTAACTGCTCTAAACTATACAGTCTGCTTAAAAAGTCAAACATGCAAGATGCACACGAGCTAATGCTTAATTTTTCTGTGTGACATGAGCAGTAAAAGGTGTGAGCAGAGAATTCGGTACCAGGAGCCTTCGCGGTCACGCCCCTGGTGACAGGTGCCCCCACAGAGTCAGTGGTGCTTGGTCATCGCAGGAGATGGCATCTCAGAGCTCTGAAGCCCTGACTGCCACAAGGGGAGCCCCGAAGTGTGACTGTTGACCAAGAGCTGTGGACCTCCAAGGGTAAAGTTCGCTCCTCTGCACCTGCCCCTCCCCCCGGAGGGCGTGACTGGGGTCTCTCTCCGCTCCTTGGACTGGGACTAGCTGAAACTGCCCTGTTGCCCACCCAGCCCACACCCACTGATGTTCAACCCCTGGTGTCCTTGAAGCCACCTTCTCAGTCTTGCCTCGGAGGTCCCCGACACCTGGCATTTAATCTCCCCAGGAGCGCTTTGGGGGGTGCTGTGGCTGCCACGCGCGGAAGGGCAGAAGGAGGCTCGGCAGGGGTGATGGCGAGCTTGCCCTCCAGCGCACCTTAGCGAGCGCCTTGGCTCGGAGGGCGGGACCCAGAGCCGCCACCAACACCACACCGGCTCTCCACCCGCCTCTCTGCGGGGTTCCTCAGGCTGCTCCCTGTCCGGATCCAATTTTAAATAGTAAAACAATGCAGCTTTATTTTAAAAGTTTTTATTCAAAATTTTGATATTCGTAAATTATAATGTGTTTTGCTTTTAAATTTTAATAGATAACTTAGACAATTTTAGAAGAAATAATATTGTCTGGAAAACAAAAAACAAGTTGGCTGTTTTTATTTCTTGTGGTTTAGTGAACAGTTTCTGTGAAATATGTTTAATGCACACGTTGAAGACCATTGCATTTTAATTTTCGAATCATTGTCAGTGGAACACAAATTATATAAAAATCTTGATTGCCACAAGAGAAGTGATTCTGCTGAAAAGAAGAAAAAAAAATCGATGGGATAATGTAATTTATAAAGTCGGCTGTCTCAATGACAAATCTGAACCTTGCCACTCCGGAACGGAGCGCGCATGCGCACAGGAGTTGTGAGGTTGCGCTCTTCCATCTGGTGATGACGTCGCGTAAATCGCACTCTGCCCACGTGGTGTGATTTTCGTCTTAGGGGGTATATTTTCCAAGGTAGAAGGATAAAGCATATTATATCGAGCAGTTGTTAAGATGATTTACAAATGTTCGCTATTCGGACACACAGTGTGGCCGTCATCTGTCCTCTTGGCTTGGCCCCGAACGGACATCTCTGGGCCTTGGGCCGCCGAGAGGTTGGTGAGTGAACCAACCCGGACAGAGGGCGGTGATGCCCGGCCGCCCAACCCAACAAGAAGTCCTCTGACAGAGCCTGCTGGGCAGGAGGAGGTGGGCTTCGAGGGGAGAGCCTCTTGGGACACTCAGAGAGCCACACTAGAACAGTCTCGAGTGCCGCCCCTCCCCCCACCAAGGTCGTGGAGGTCGCCTTCATGCATCCCCCAGTCTGGGGCCCCCTGCCCGACAGCACCCACCTTCAGCATGCACAGATGGCTGCTTTGAAGGACCAGTGTCCAGAGGTGGGGTGGGGCGGAGCTGGCTACACAGAGCTCATACTCCGTCTCACATGGGACAGACTCCAGGGGACGATCCCACCGCAGGCCCAGCACCCTGCCCTCAGCTGCCAGCGCCCTGTGAAGGGGCCAGGACCAGAAACCTGAGCTTCCCCAGGCCTCTTAACACCAGGATACTTAGGGCCATCGCTGTGGTCTCCCAGTGGCTTTCTCTGACTCTAAGCCACAGGCCAGGAGTGGCCCTGACTACGACCCGCGCCCCAGTGGCCAGCCTTCCTGTGGACTGTGATCGATTGACCGGTGCCCCTGGGTGACCCTGGTGTGGGTCTGTCTCCTACAGGTCAGTGTTATCTTCTCTCCAAGCGCAGCCCTACCCAGCCCATCCCTTATACAAGTCCGGCCCCATGAGAATGTCCAGCCAACCGCATCAGGGGGAGGCTGGACCTCCTGCCACCCCACCACAGACAGCCCCTCCTGGTGGAGGTGGGTGCACAGCCCTTGGGCCCTTCCAGGATCCGGGTTGTAATCTTGGGCCACCACCCCCGCGGGCACTTTCTCCGGGAGCAGAGTGTCACATAACCATTCCAGAACAAGGTGTTTTCCCACTGCTGGAGCCAGAAAGAATGAAGCCGGGCGGGCCCGGGCCTCCTCTGGGTGGGCAAGGAGCCTGATCTCCCCCACCCCATCTGAACCCAGGGACTCTGGCCTCCAGGCCTTGGGGGCTGGTCCCAAGCCACCTATCTGTCCCCCATCTCCTCATCTAGCTGTAGGGACTTCCGGGGGTCCGGTCGTTTTCCAAGGTGTGAGACAGCGGGGAAGATGGGGCCGAGGTCCCCTTAAAGCCACAGCTTCCCCCATAAACAACCCTGAAAAGTTACAAAGCACGCCAGCTCCCCCATCTGACCCTCACCTGCCCCCAGCCCCACCTCAGGGTCTCCACGGAAGGATGCTCTTCCTGCCTGCGAGAGGTGGTGGCTGCTAGGGTCCCAGCCCTGCGCCACCAGCTCCCAGCACTCGAGTGGAAGCCTCCAGGGGCCACCAGAGGAAGGGGAGGGGAGGGGCCGGGTTAGAGAACTCCTTGACACTGTGGCCTGTCCTGCTGGGCTGTCGCAGCATGGAACCCAGGAGACCTGGAGAGCTCCCAGGCGCCCCCATCCGGGCGGCGGATTCCGCTGCGACCACGTGTTGGCTCAGTCACTGCCCCCAGGAGGTCCCCCCCTCCTCGACCCCCCCCCCAGTTCCTTAGAAGGAGCCAGGGATTGGGGCGGGGGAGTTTCGAGGCAACTACATTTTCGTCGTTTGGCCTGTAAAATCCTAAGTTATCTGGGAGTTTTTGTATAAAAGAGAAACTTCGCAGGTGACCCACCCGCGGGGAGTCATGCCGAGAGGCTAGCTGCTGCGCCTAGGGGACCCCCGCTCCGCTGTCCTGTGTCGCCCCGGAGGCGCGGGAGCCACGGCAGCGGCCAGCGCAAGGCCAGCGCGAGTGTGGCCTCATGTTGCCAGCTCGATGGCATGGGGCGCGCGCAGGAGGGAACCCGGAAAGGAAGGGAGCAAGTGAAGGCGGGTGGGGGGGGCGGGTCCGACCTGCCCGGACCCCATCTCCCCAACTAGGAGGCCAAACTTTCGGGTCGCGGCCTCGGCTCGGAGGGGTCCTCACGCCGCGCACCACCAGCGCGCAGCGGGGACAGTTACCCGCCAGCGCTCAGATGGGGGGTAAGGTCACCCCCACCCCGATCCTGCCCCCAGGGCTGGGGGCCCAGGAGCTGGGCAAGAGGCGGGGGAGCAGGGGACACTTGCTGAGAGTGGTGGGTGGAGGGGGGTGGGGGGGGCGACACCGAGTGGAACCTGCCTGGGCCAGGAGCTGAGCTGAGGGAGCCGGGAGTAGGGCCGGGATGGGGTCACCTGCGTGGAGCCTGGGGCGGCAGTGGGGGGCATCCAGAGCGGGGCGTCCTGCGGAAACCGCCGGGTCGCCGCTCCGTCCTGCAGGCTGCTCGGTGGTGGGAGCTGTGATGTGCGTTCAACCACCACCTCTGCTCCCTCCCTTTTGTAACATGGATGTGGCCTATGTGGCTAGCACAAGACTGCGGAAGGGGGAGTAGCTGTGGGAGATGTAAATAATTGACAAATTTATTTTCTTTCCCTTCTCCACCCTGGGTATCTGATCTATTTGAGGGTAAATGAAGAGCCTAGCACAATGCTAGGCTCATTTGCCCCCTGACCGGCCGCTGCTCTGCGCAGTCGCCCAAGGCCGGGTCGCTGCCTTTAGGACTTCGATGCGACCAGAGAAGCGCACGCGTGGCGGCGCTGCTGGGGGGACGCAGGGCAGAAGCGGGTCTGGGGGTTTCCGCTGAGGGGCGTCCCCAGCAGGGCGTGGAAAACAGTTCCCTATAGAGGCGGTGGCAGCTGGGCCGCAGCAAAGCGCGCGAGCTCGGACCGACCCTGGAGGGGCTTCGCGCGCCGCGGGCGCTTCGGGCCGCCGGCTCTCAGGAGGCGCGGGCTGCAGCGGCGACAACCGCCGCCTCCGTCCGCTGCTTCCCGGGCCGACGCTGCCGCTCCGCTCCGCGCTCCTCGGCACAGATCGGCCGCCCGCGCCTCCCGGGCCCCCTACCTGTCCCCAGCTAACCTGCTAACTCACCTGCCAACCGTTCAGGGCCAAGGATCCCCCCACCGCCCCCCGGGGCAGCAGGTGGGATGAGGGCGACCGGGCTGGGCGAAGGCGCCGCGCCCTTCTGTCCCCGAGCCAGGCCGCTGCTCCGCCTCTCGGCCTGAAAACAGGGTCCCCCCCCCCTCCCGCAGCCCACCTCTCCCCCGTGAGCAGATGTCGCGGGGTAAACGTCCGCTTCGGCCTTTCTCTTGATCTTGCAGGGGGACGCAGGAACTGCGCCACTGTCCCGGGCCTGGGACCCGCGCGGCTGCGGGCTGTCCCAGCCTCGCTAACTTTGATCAGCCTTATTAATTCCAGCTGCGCTCTATTTGTTTGTCATTTTCCCCTTTTCCTCTGGAAACATTATTTACGGCAGGAGAAAAAAAAAAGGTGCCCTGTGGTACCGCGGAGGCAGGAGGGCATTTGTGAGAACGCGACGGCGACTGCGTTTTCCCCAAAGGTCATCCCAAGGGAGGGGCGTCAGGGCCTGGTCTTCCATTCATGACTCAAGAGCATTAACTAATTACCGGATCAGAGAAATGAAAAAATAAATATTCCTTAAAATAACCAAAGGTAATTATAACCCTGTTGTTGACACTAATGATTAATAATTGATCAGGAGTTACACACAATAAATTGTCAATTTATATCCCCACAAAAACGTGAGTGCTTGTGCAGCCCTGCGATTGTCTCTCCCTCCGGGTGTTCCCACCGAGCTGTGTGTTCCCACCGAGCTGTGTGTTCCCACCGAGGTGTGCCCGGGTCGCTTCTTTAAGAATATTAGATTTGTATTCAGTTCCATATAGGACAAAGTTACTTTGGGAAACCTTTAAAAAAAAAATCTTTTCCTTATTATCTTGGAGCCAAAGAAAAACAAAGAAAAACATTCTTCCTCTTTCCTTGTACCTGGGATTGCGAAGAACAGACGACAGAGATTTCGCAACCCACTCCATTTGTCTTCCATTACTGGTATGATCCTCCCTTGTAACGTCTTCCATGTCTACCTTTCTTAGAAAGAGAGGAGACGCTCTGCCCTCAGGAGGGGGAACACAAGCCTGTTCTGTGTGCAGAGTGGGGGGTGAGGGTGCCAGCCACACACCCGTCTGCAGGAGATGCAGATGTAGCAGCAGAGTGAAGCGTGCAAATGGGGTGTTTGCACTATGAAACTGGGGCGAGAAGTTTCTTCTCCCTGGCCCACCACCACTGGCTGAGGGCCCAGCACAAATCCCCGAATGCCACCAGCTCCCTAGCATTCCAGCCAGACCAGAGGGAAGGCCTGGCCTGTGCTTTCATTACGGCCAATAGAAACTGATCATCAGCAACTGGAAAATTATATTGTCATAGATCACTTCTCCTTATAATAAGCCTTTAAAATATCTGTAGGGATTTGTCACTTACATAAAGGTCTGAAAATACATCAAAGGGACATGTCCCCTTGGCAATTTGTAGAAATTCAAATGGTGTTTATCAGGATACCCACATACCACGGAGGGTCGTGTGTTGTCCCCGAGGACTGCCTTGGGTTAACGCGTTTCCAAAATGTTAAAAAATTTTTTTTTTTTTGCAAAAGTAATTAAAAACATATATTTAATAGATCTGCTTATCTTTAATGTGGGGTTAAAATAAATGTTTTCCCTGGAGTTTTCAATGCACTGGGTAACTAAAGAAAAATGTGCGGTGGGTGATCACGGGTTTACGGTTACTTTGAGGAGGCTTTCTAAATATTCGGTGTGTTATTTCAATTTGCGAAGGGTTGTCTTTGACTAAAAAGGGAAATTGGTTTAGAATTTTTTCAAACTGTTTTCTGTTTACCTCGACCTAGCAGTGGAAGTTTAGGACGCATTTATTCTCTAACGTTTAAAAACAAAAGGTCAACTTTACTTTTAGCCTCCTTAATAAATAGTTTAAAGCAATTTTAAATGACCCTAAAGTGCACGCGGGTTTCGCGCGCGCTCCGCTCCTGAGTTTTTCCCAGCGGCTTGCACCGTGCCGTCTGCAGACCGCTGATAAACGCCCGCAGAGGGCAGTCCGGGCGGACGCGGCCTCTGTCCCCTCCCGAGAGAGCCCCGGCGGGCGCCCCCACCACCCCAGGCTGCGCCCTCCGCTCCGCCCTCCTGCCTCGCATCAGACAAAGGTGGATGGAGTTCTTTTCAAGTTTCAAAGGCAGTGGCTGGGCAGCTTTGCAGAAACAATAACTCTTTTATTGGGAACAAATGTTGACATTTGACGGGCGCGGGAGGCAGCGGCCGCCGGGCAAGCGCTCCCGGTGCGCTGGGCAGCGCCCGGCCCCGGGGCCCACCTGAGATTAAAGCGCGAATTCCGATAAATGAGCCCGAATGAAGCCCGGCGCGGAGGGC
>NW_006440135.1:3476384-3480673 GCF_000325575.1 Pteropus alecto | reverse complement strand
CGCAGCCGCGCGGCCCCGGGTGCCCCGTGTCCCCGCCTCCGCGAACAACTGCACGAGGCTGTCGTGGCCGGCGACTTAATTTTTGATGAAGTAGATTGTAAAGCAGCAATAAAAACCCCGACCCCATTGACTTCCTTCCCCAACGAAGGATAAACCCCTCCTTCCTCCTTCATCTTAAAGAAGAATCTGCACAGAGAACAGCCCATAAATCACTCTGCGTTTCTTTAAAAAGATCCCTCTAAACACCTGCAGGGTTTATGTTCTTAGCGTACACTTAAAAAATCAAGTTCTCCAGAAAGAAAGCCAGGTCAGGAGGCAGGGGGGTGAGTTCTGGAAGTCTTTGATGATTTGTTGAGCATATAAACATCGAAGAAGATGCGTTAGCCCGGGCTCATCGCCCGAGCCGCTGTGAGTGTCACCCAGGGAAGGGGGCGCGCGGCCCTGGAGAGGGGGACCGGCGGGGTGTGTGCCTGCGCGGGGCCGTATCACATGTCCAGGAAACACAATCTCCTGTTCCAAAGGGAGGTGGCTTTCATCCAGGCTTCAATTTCTGACATGTGCACGGAGATCAATTTTTGCTTGGGTTTTCTACTCGCATCGTCTACGTTTGAAGAGAGGAAGAGTCTCCGGTGCTGTATCTTAATTAGGGAGTGTGGGATTTCAGTGTTTCATTTGTTAAATATTGTTAACTCTCGTCCTCTTCACTAAAGTCTTCAAAATGCTCAGTTTATAATATTACGTATAACAGAGCTATCGCCGCCGTGCGCAGTGCATTCCCTGCTGGTTTAGAAAACGTGGCTGATATTAATAAAAGCCAACTACTTAACGCCTTCGCATTGCAATCTGAAACGCTATCTGCAGGGGAAAACATCATTATCTTCGCAGAAATTCTATGAGGTCTTATGTCTAAAATCTCCAACAAGCAAAAGAGCTGCCCGCTCCCTCTGACTTCCACTGACTGGCGTTCGCTTCCTCCCAGCTGCTGCCACACGGTGTCCAGGCTGCCGTGTGAACGGCCTTCTCGGTCCCGGGAGAGCTCAGCTCCAAACACTTCCGTGTCTATTACCGGAGGAGGCAGGAAGAAGAGGAAAATGGTTTTCTACCCGAAGATTCACTTTACGTCTGACCTCCAAACGCTTATTTACTCGAAACCGACAAAAGGCCTAAGCAGTCACAGAAAACCGAAACCTTTTCTGCCCCAAACCATGAACGGCCCCCCTGCCCGCCCCCCACCCCCACCGGCTTGGCTCCCTGTCCAGTTCACAGTCCCCTGGCTTTGCCTCAAGTCCCTAAGATTACTTTCAAATACCCTTTCTAACAAGACCCCAGCAAGAGGCCACTAATTTCTAGGGCACAAAAAGCCACTGGAGGGAGATGCGTTTGTCAATATCAACTGGTCCAGCAATTTCCCACCCTCAGACACGTCGGCCTATCGGAGCTGGCAGATGTTTAGACAAGATTTTATAAATTGTTCAATATCAGCCCATAATGAACCCCAACTGACCATTCCAAAGCAGCTAAAAGCATCCGGGACGTCCCCCGCTGGGATGCAATAATGCGCTCAGGCTGCAGTATTATTAATCACGGAATAAAATAGATGAACCTCTTGAAAAATAAGTGTATGATTGATTAAAGGGCAATCTGAGAAGCTATTATTCTTGTTTTATAACCGTAAGTTATATTCACTCAATTTATCTTTGGAGAGGAAATAAATGATTGTTCATTTCTTTTCTGAAATTATATTATATGGATATCCATATAATTTTGCTGAAAATTAAAGTGACAGGTTTGCTGCTTTTGTGATACTAATCAAAGGAAAGATGTTACTTGACTACAAATTCTAGACTTGTCCTATAATTAGATAGTGAGTAACACAATAACGAGGCAATAGGCTGAGGGTGTTTAAACTTTTCTTTGCCCCCAGGGTGCGGGCCACCGAGAGGAAAATAAATCTTCTCCTCCCAGATTTTCCCCTGGTGTTTAATGTGAGTTATAGGAAAAGGAGAGTTAAGAAGTCATTCAATAAATCTGAATCGTCTATGCCAATTTGGATAATTCAGGCTTTAAAATAAGCACTTACTTCTATCAGTAATTTATGGGGTGTGTGCGTGTAGGGGGGATCACTCTATTACCCACGTTATCGCAATTTTCCAGTTTACTGAGGAGCTTTCCGTAAGACAGCACCAGAAATAAATATTAAATGGACCCTAACGCAGAGGGGTGTCAGGTCATTTTATTTTCCCAAGTTTTAAAAAATTTACACTGACAAGTAAATGCATATTTAGAGCACGAGATTTGAATTTTCTTGCAATACATGTGCATATAAATAACCTAAGACACACCTGTCTCCCTACTATGCATTTCTCGTCCATCTGCTTTTTTTTTTTTTTTTTTTTTTAATGAGCGAACAGAAGGAGATTATTTTACACATTTTCATTAAAAAGTCTGAGGTCAGGTCATCTGGGGTAGGGACTCTTTACCCAAATCTCTCATCTCAGAAAGAGGCGCCCCGAACACCACGTGGTTGTAGGCTAGTCTGCTTTTATTTACAATTTAAGATATAAATTAGTAAAGAATTATTGTTAGACAACCAACAAAGATTGTATAACCAGCAATGTTCAAATAAAAACCAGGCAGAATTTATTTACAAAAAGTTTAGATTCCATTGCAATACAACTTGCATAAATTACTAGAAGCTTTATATCATTATAAAAATAAATATCAAATTTGTTTCCACTTCTTAAGTACTCGAGTTCTTCAATCACGTTTTATTTCTACTGTGTACATCTTTTACAAATAAATTTTACAGTAAATCCTATCACACCTACAGACTATATATACCGTGGCAATGAAGTGATCAATTCAAGATATCCTGAGAAAAAAGATTGTTTTTAAAAGTCACACATACATTGGGGAAGCTATACTATGCCAACAAATTCACATATATCCAACAAAAGTCCGTTCCGTTAGTTTGCGGCTGACAGTGTTCGTGGCTCCATGACAGTGGCACAAGACTCGGTCGGGGTGAGAGCGGCTTTTCCTATCTGTTTATTTATGAACTTGGGAAGAGAGAACGGCCTGCTGACTTTTTTTCCAAAGCAATTGTGACACCTACCTGCGGACCAAGGAAAAAACCAAATCCTTCAGTTGCACGCCAATATCAAAACGTTCTCAAAATGAGTCAGTGTGCACCGGTTCTGGCTCTTTCCCGCCTTTGAGACCTGTGATTTAGTAATTTTGCCTCGTTGTAAAACTGGCATTTTTTTCGAACTATTGCTGTGAGCCTGGCAAACTGCAGGGTCCTATATAGGCCACCTGGACACAGGGGACGCCTGGGAACAGACCATGCCTCTTGTCTCTCAGTCTCACTCTACAGACACCGCCCAGAAAGGCCTCTGACACCCACGTTTCAGGAGCAGCCGCTCATGGAAGCCAATGCCTGTGCTGTGTCCAGCGCACTGCACACACGTCCCCAGACTGAGAAGCCAGCACACACATGCTCACTCCGCTTAAGGAGCGATGCTTCAAAGCAGGACTTAAGCAAAAGGGAGGGGCTCTATGCAAGAGAAGGCATCCGCTGCCGCTTAAAGGAAAAAGGATCGAGAACATTGCAATGCTCTGTCCGCGGCCCCCATGACGAGAAGCGAGAAGCGAGCAGCTCGCCGTCAGCGAGATCCCCAGGCTGGGCGGACGGCAGGCCCACTTACTTGCATTGCTGTGCTGTGCAGGCCCCTCTATAGGTAGGGCTGGACGCCCCCACCGACCGCCGTGCAGCCCTCAATGGCATCTGTCACGGGAGGGGGCAGTTAGTCAGGACCCGCCCCACGGCCACCGCCTCCCGGCCTGCAGCACAGCCATCAGCCCGCACCCAGGCGCTGGCTCCCTGCGCAGGGCAAACAGGGGGCCTGACTCTCCCCACCGCTGTCTGGCACAGATTCTGGCCACATCTCCTTTCCTTTTTCCTTCCTCCTTGAGCTCCTCCTGGAGCCCGAACTATGGGCAAAGGAGGCGACACGGAGAAAGGACAGAAAGAGTAAGGCGCTGGCTTTCTGTTGCGGAGGACCAAGGCCTCGCGGGTACGCGGACTCGGCTTCTCTCCGTCAAAGGCGGGAGAGGAGCGTCGGCTGAGGCCGTGGGCGCTCCGAGCCGAAGCTGGGTCAGCAGGGACAAACTGCGACCTGCGTTTTGTGGCGGTGTGCGTTTGCCAACACTAAAACAGCCTGACGGCGGTGGCGACGATGGTAATAATAAGTCCAACGCCAAGGAAACGCTACCCGGCCAGGTCGCCT
>NW_006440135.1:3475563-3475780 GCF_000325575.1 Pteropus alecto | reverse complement strand
CCTCCACGCCAGTGAGCGGGGACGAGGTCACGGCCTTGGGCGGCGCCAGGTCCCGCTCGCCCTCCTCCTCCTCGTCCTCGTCGTCCTCCAGGTCATCGTACTTGTCCTTGCACTCGGAGCCCGACTCGCACAAGGGGTCCCCGGCCCGGCACGACAGCTTCTCCCCGTCGGACTCGGCGGAGCACGAGTGATCCGTGAGCGAGTCGACGTGCAGGCT
>NW_006440135.1:3473375-3475204 GCF_000325575.1 Pteropus alecto | reverse complement strand
TAGCGTCCCCGCTCTCAGCTCTGTGCCCCGCCTGGGGAGAAAGCCCCCGCGCCTCGCGCCCGCCGCGCCCCCGCTCACCTTCATCCTCCGCAGAAGTCTCGGTGCCTTCCTGCGCCTTTTCGGGGCTCTCCTTGCTCCTAGCCGCGTCGCCCTCGTCCTCATCCTCGTCCTCGCTTTTGTTCCTCGGGGCCCAAGTCATCTTGTTCTCCTTCTTGAGGCGCCGGCGCGCGTTGGCGAACCAGGTGGAGACCTGCGTAAGGGTCATCTTGGTGATGATGGCCAGCATGATCTTCTCGCCCTTGGTGGGGTAGGGGTTCTTGCGGTGCTCGTTGAGCCAGGCCTTGAGCGTGGCCGTGGCATCGCGGGTGGCGTTCTTGCGGTACGCCGGGTCGTTGAGCTGGTACGGGTAGGCCGCGCTGCCATAAGGGTGATAGCTGATGGCGCCCGTCATCCCGGTGGTGTGCGCGTCGTAGGGTGCGCCCTGGAACCGAGAGGAGCCTGGTGAGTGGGGTGCCCGAGGCCCCGGCAGGCAACAGCCCGAAAGCGACCCCTCGGCCCGCCCGCGGCCGCCTTTCCCACGGCGAGTCTCCCGCGTAGGGCGGTGCTTCCCGCTGCGGCAGAGCAGAAAAAAACGCAGCGGGCTTTTTTTTTTTTTTTTTTTTTTTTACAGCTGTTGATCACCAAAAGCGCTGCAGTTTTATTCTGGAATTGTTTAACTATTTCACTTTCCTAAAATGACATATCTTCCCCCCAAAGTCCGGAGCCGTGGGTACAGACGCACGGGAACACGCAGGCACACAGAGGCCCCCAGGTAGTTTCTTGATATCTAAATTTCTCTGGATTCGCAGGCGCTGCGGCCTCCCCCCTCTCCCCCAACCCCGCCCTTATATGGTTAAAAAACCACCCCGAGCCCCCGCTCGGCTATTCACAGCTCCAAAGCTCAGCAAATCCAATTTGCAACTCAGAAGCCAGTCACCGTTTCGAATTCTTCAAATACGCCGTAATTAGCATTTTAATTCAGCCTTTAACGTTTAAATTCGAGGCCTTTGCAGCCCTCTCCAAGGCCCCAGCCACTCAGTCGTTGCCCAGGGATCCCGCCGAGGGCGGGCGGTGCCGACAACCCCCGGTACGGCCTCAATCGCCCGAACCGCGCTCCGCCTTCGCCACCGCCGCCCGCCCGGCCGCAGACCCGAGGTCCGGGGAGCAGGAGCTGTCTGCTCGTGGTTCGCGGGGGACCCGGGCGGCACTGGCGGGACACAGGCCCGCCCACAGGCTTTTGGAAAGCGCGGCCTGTGGGACAGGTTAAGACCCAGACCATGGCGGACTGGGCTGGCCCCGAAGCCAGCGGCAGATGCTTCGCTCCCTCCCCCAACCCGGTGACCCTAAGCCCCGCAAGTAACTGCTAAGCGCCTGGCAGCCGCCCGGAGGTCCCCGTGGCGCCGACCCTCGAGCCCCGAGACAACAGAAGCGAGCCCTGGGCCCGCTCTGGACCCCTCGCCAAGCTTCGGGGCGTGAACGAAGGACAGAGCGCGACAGATCCCGACCCCAGAGGAGTCCCACTTTCTGGGATCTTTGGGAAATTTACCCCGGGAGCCGAGGGGAAGCGGCGCGTAGCGCAGGTTCCGGCAGGGTCTCGGGGCCGTGGTCGGCCGGCCGCGCTGCCTCTCATCCCGGCCACTTGTCCCGCCAGCGGCGCGGCGGCCCGAGTTGGCGACTCTGAGCCACCGCCCGCGGCCCGTCCCCCGCGGCCCCCTCTCTCTGGTCCCCGGGCCTCGTTCCTCCCGCGCCCTCATCAGGGGCCCTGCCCGCCCGCGCGTTACCATGTAGGA
>NW_006440135.1:3469539-3472447 GCF_000325575.1 Pteropus alecto | reverse complement strand
CACCCCACCCCAGCCGCTGCCCCGCCCCCCAGCTCGGCCCGGGAGGACCAGCCAGAGGCCGCTCGCAGTCGGGCCGGGCTGGTCCACTCCGGGGACAAACAAGCCAAGCCCCCTGTTCATCGGTAACGGGCCGGCCCAGGGGACTGCGCGCCCGACCCCGGTGTCTCCGCCGGCAGCTAAGGGAGGGCGGGGGGTGGCGGCGGGGTGAGGGGTGTTGCACCGGCGGCCGGGTCGTCCTGGGGGTGGCGCGCGCGGCTCTCCCTTCCACCTTCCTCGGTCTACTGTCTCACAGTGAGAGATGCCACACGAGGCCTCGCGTCTGGTCGCCTGCCCCGCGCCGCCCAGAGTGTCCCCGCGAGACCCAGTTCCGGGGCGTCTTCGCAGCGAGCTGCCACGAGGGCCCTGAGGTGAGCCTTCCGCCCCAGAGTCCGGGACGGAGCCCCGGCCCCCCGTGCCGGTCGTACCGACCGCTCCTGGGACTGGTTTAGCGCTCTCTGCCAGCGCTTCGCCTCCGCCCCCGAAGCGCTTTTTTGTTTTAATAAGTTGACTCCTCTTTCGCATTTGTGTTGTAAAATACTCAGGGGAATGACTGTCGCTGGACAGACAGACGTCCTCTGGCACGACGTGAAGCCCCGCCGTGGACGGGGAAGCACAGGGCTGGTGGCAAGGGCGCAGTGTGCGGCGCAGGTAGCTCAGGTAACACGCAGCTCGGGTGATGCCTCGTGGGGCCTAGGGAAGAGATGCTTCGTAACGGACCCTGGGAACCAACACCCGAAAATCCCCACTCCCCATCACTCCCCTACGGGGTCCGGCAGAAGAGTGGGGGGGGGCGTCACAGACCAAGCGCTCTCAGGGGGCCTACAGGGGGTCTGGTGCGTGCGGGCCAGGCGGGGGCGCCCACCCAACAGGTGCCTATGCCTCCGAGGCGGTCTCCCGTGGGTGACTTGTACGGGAAGAATGCCTTAGGTGGCAGCTGAGGCCTGCAGCTCCCTTTCCCTCCCCCCACACCTCCCTTTTCCCAGTACCCCTCTCCCCTCCATCCCCAGCCCTGTGGGCTCTGAAGCTCGCAGAACAGCCTTATTTATCCCGTTTCCGTAGGCGGTGAGAGGCTGCAGCGCTGGATCCCGAGGCTCAAGCTGCTGCCCCGTCACACACCAACCTTAAAGCACAGTCAGGATGCATCTGTCTTCCCCCAGGTCCAAGGCAAGCAGCTGCAAATTGCAGTGTTGGGCTTGCGAAGAACCATCCTCGGAGGCCTGGAGGCCTGTCTCTCGTGGTAGGTGCAGTCCCGTGGCTCACACTAGCCCCCCAAATCGCTCATCCTTCACCAGGCCTCCCCCTCCAGCCCCCATTGTCCCGCCCACCACTCTTCCTGCAGACCACAGCCCCGCACCCCGCAACCACCAACCTTCACATCACCCCTAAGCAAAATCCTCCCTCCCCCCCCCACACCATTTCCCACTCACTCTGGGAGACTGCCAGGACTCAGCAGGGGGTTCCAACAATGCTTCGACCTCAAGTGGGACCTCCGGATTCAGCGCAGGGCTGATATTTTCAATCAATTCTTGTAGAGTGCAAAAGAAAAAGAGAGAGGGGGAGAGAGGCCCCGGCAGCCCCGCGGAGCACGCCGGTGGCAGGCTCTGTGACATTTTGGTCTTTCAGGAGGGAATCCGTCCCCAAACAAGCTGCGGATGCCCGGCACACATTCGGATCACAAACATAGACAGCGACTGATCAGACCGCAGCATTTCGCTTCACTTCCAATTAAATAGTTTAAGTGAAAAAAATCAGGTCTAATTTTTATCTCCAAGGAGGACTGGCCTCGACAATTTCCATTTCTGAAGGCCAGTTCCTGCTGTGCTTTCATTAGCATTTGGGGCTCGCGCCCTCCCCCCACCCCTCCTTCTTCCCCCATCCCCTGCCTGATCTCTGCCAGGGGCAGAAAAGAAAACAGCGAATTATTACTAAAACATCCCCAGTTTGGAGCAGGAGCGTATGCTCTGAATACACTCGATTTTGACATCAATTAAGTACCTAACCAGACAGGTGCACGTGACTTTGGAGGGTCTCCCAGTGCCCAGGGTGCATCTCCAGAACGTGGCCTGCTCTCCCTCCCTCTTTTCTCAGCGTTGCTGATTCCAAAGACTGCCTCTTCCTGAGTGTATTTTCCCCCCAGCAATTACACTCCTCCACTGAAATCTAAATTTTCCATACCGCTGCCTGCTACTAATAAAAACCGTCTACCTTGCACTATTAAACAGTCGAATCGCACTACATGCCGTTTTTATTGGTAGTGACTGTAGCAAATTAAAATGCCTACGCAGAGACATTGAAACTTACGCTCTGCATTGTTACTGGAATCTATAACTCCGTTTCGCTTTAAAGCTCCCTGATTTTTAAAAATCACTTTTCTTAGATTAAAGTTGGCTTGGTCTTCTTTAAAAAAAAAAAAATCAATCGACACAACATGCGGCAAGTGTCGAGGCTGACTCGGTGCGCGGCCGCCTGCAGGGGTGGCCTGGATTCGCTCGCAGCGCGTCTGCGTCTCGGGTCGCCACGGGGAGCGTCGCCGCGGGCGCAGAGGGGCGCGCAGGCGGGCGGAACGCCGGGGACTTGGCTTCTCCTGCTTTTCAGTTGCCGTCCGAGCTGGACTGGAGGGGAAGGGGCAGGCGCGCGGGCCAAAGCGAGCCGCTGCCACAGCGCGACCACTGGCAGCAACCGCGCCGGCGATGCGCCGCTTCGGATTTACGGCGGGCCCGCCCCCTCCCCTACGTGTGCATTAAGGAAAGGAGTCTAGCACTGTCACGTTTTTGTTTCTTGTCCCAACAGTGGCCGCTGCGCTTAGAGCGAGTCGGCGTGGACGTGCGCGTTTCAGCGAGCCTGGCTTCCTGCAAGGCTGGGCTCTGGG
>NW_006440135.1:3449643-3469460 GCF_000325575.1 Pteropus alecto | reverse complement strand
GTGGCCCGCGGCTGCGGCCTCGTCTCTGCAGCGGTGGCCCCGGCGCTGTCACCGGCCACGGACGGGCGGCGGGCACCCTGCCCACGTCGTTTAAATCGGGGAAGTAGGAGAATTATACCAGGTCGTTTCAATGAAACCTACGAACGCGACCTTTTTTCTCACCGTGTCTCGTTACCCGGGCCTGGGCTGGGGTTTCTAAGAGCTCGGCGGGGGTGCGTAATGTTTTTGTCAATTAAGATTAAATATACACACTTTACATGGGTTCGCATTCATGAGGCGACGTTTGGAATGCAAGTCGTTTCAATGTATCAACGCATATGCCTCTTGCTTTCCTAATGATGGGTCCCTCCTGCCCCAGGACCTCCTGGCACGTTGCCGGGAGAGTGAGGGCGAGAAAGACAAAAGGCGGGAGGGGGAGAAGGGTGGTCCTGCGATTTCCTTCATTTTTTTCCTCCTTCTTTTTGAAAACAGAAACACGTCGTTACGAATTGTACACAATTTAAGTCACAATGAAACGTGCGTGTCTTTCGAGCGTGGCTTCGCTCTCAGCCAGCACTCCATGACCGCCTCGGACAGGGGTTCCGATGCAGCGGCGTCTTAGGGTCTCAAACTCGCGGCTGGAAAACACGCGCAGGGGGGACCCCGCAGACGCCGAGGGATCCCCGCGGCTCCTGCACTGGAACCTTGAGCGGGTTTTCAAAGGGGCCAGAAGACCTGGGCCGCCACAGCAGCGCGGCGGGCCGTGCGGAGGGGCCCCGGGGGCTGGAGGGGTGGCTGGGGCGCCGGGTCCCCGGGTCCCTGGACGGCGCGCAGCTCCTTTACGCTCCAAGACTCGCGTCCTCACCTCACCGCTTCCCACTTCAGCGTCTGACTCCGTAACTCGGAATTACTGCGAGGTCCCTTCCTCGCGGACTTGTCGCTCTCGGGTTCCTCGAGTGGACAGCTCAGCTCCCATGCTCTCCACCGACGCCCCGCCTCCGACCGCCTCCCAAAGGTTCTGTCCCCGCAGCAGCCGGAGAGTCTCATCTCGCCTTGTCCCAGCATCTTGCAGACTCGGTCCCTGTCGTCTGCCCTTTCCCGCCTCCCGCCACAGCCCCCTCCACCGGTGGCCTACGTGGGCTGCCGCGCTGGCCCGAGCGCCCCGACCCCGTGCGCCCCTTCCACGGGTGCCTCGCCGGCGCCGGGGGCCGGGGCCTGGGGGAGGACACGCGCGAGGTCCCAGAGCGCCTGGAGACGGAGAAAGGGGGACGAGGAGGGACCTGGCCAGGCTCGAGTTCCTTTAAGGGAGTGGGTCCCAGGAGACGGGTTTCCAGAGCAGCGGAGACCGGAACGTCCGTTTTCCGTGGCGGTGGCTGGAGGGGACGCTGAAGCGCTCTCCGCGGGCTCCCCGTAGTCCGCGCCCTGGCGGGCCCGGCCCCCGCACCGAGCGACCCGGACCCCGGCGCGCACCTTACCGGAGGGCCCCGGGCGCCGCGGCAGCTGTCGGGGCGAGGCAAACAGACGGAGTTGTCAGTTGGGTTCCCCCCTTTTTTCAAGTGTTTCGGCAAAACAGCCTTTGGAAGAAGCCCGCCCGCCCCCGCCCCTCCGCCGCTGCTCTGTCGCTGCGCGTCGCCGTCGCCGGTTTAAACACCGAGCGCTCCTCCGCGGGGCGAGCGGCCCAGGAGGCCCCGGGGACCGCAGAGGCCGCGGGACCGCGGGACCAGGGAGGGCTCCTCGCTCGCGAGAAACACTGGAGCAGGGAAGTCTCCAGTTTCTCGACACTTTGGTCTCAGGAGCGAGGCGGTCCACAGCGCGGCTCTGGGGCGCGTTTCCCTCCGGGGCTAACACCGAATGCGGTTTGTGACGCCAAACAGCTGGCCCGGACCAGCACTTCTGCACAGGCTTCCCGAGCTCTCGGACACTCGGACACACCGGATCAGAGGTAGAGAAGGGAGGGTTTATGATTTATTTTTTCCTTGTCAAAAACTGGAGGAAAGGCAGAAAAAATTTCTTGACAAATGTAATCGTATTAAAAGTAACTTCAGTTGAACAGAAGCGGAAAATGGGCCAGGGGCAGGCGCAGACCCTCTGCACAGCGGGACGGAAAAGCCATGGGCAAAGATGCCCCGATTTACTAGTGATGGGGAAGCCTGCAGACAGCGTCCAAAATGCCACTTTACACCCACTGGATGACACCCACTGATGACACCCGCCAGGCCCAGGACGCAAAGAGCCGGGCCGCCGGGCGCGTTTAAATCACTGTGAAAAAGTTAGAGAGACACGTGGCAACATCTGAAAGCCGCAGATGCCCACACCCTGTCCCCCTGCGACGCCTGGGCTCATCGTCCACGGCCAGGAAATGCCAGGCACGGCACGTGCATTGCTTGCGAAGTGCAGGGCTGGACACTTGAATGGCAGCCGGCAGAGGCCTGGGTAAGAAGTCCGACATATTTCACAGAACAGAACGCTCCCCGGGGCCGCGAGCGAGGCCAGCGGCTCCACTGTATCAACGTGAATACGTCCTCGGAGTGTAAAGTTGGGTGAGAAAAATAGTAATTATGAAAGAAGGCTGGAGGCAGGATGGTGCCGAGGGCGAAGGTCTGCGAACAGCCATGTGTGTGCTCTTCACAGGCACGATGACGGGGACGGCGATGACACGTGGGACAGTCTCTCCTGCAGGGGACTCGAGGGCCCCTGGAGCAGGGGCTGGGAAGAGGTAGTCAGCCCTGTTAGTAATACTTTATTTCTGAGAAATACATCTGAAATCAATGCCAAAATGTTAATGATCAGTAACTTTGAATGGTGGTTACCTACGGTTAGATTATGCTGCATACTTTTCTTGTGTAAATATTTTGTTTTGAAAATTTAAATTAAACAGTAAGTATTGGCATTTTTAAAAAGTGTCATGGGACAGATGTGTAATGGAATAATTTAGCGGTTCTTTCTTTTCAAATAAATTCTTAAGAATTTACATTCTTCATCTCTTCCTTCCTCTCTCCATTCCCTAAGCTGTCGAAAAAACAAATAAACAATATTCTGCATCTGCAGTTGAGACCTTTAAACTGTCCCTTGTGTGTATGTCTTCGTGCCATTATCCAAAGCGTGGCAGGGAGGGACAAGCTTCCTGGGCAGGGTGCGGAGGTCTGGCCACTCTCTCAGGTCACGTCCGGGGACAGCCAGGCCTCTCTGGCAGGGCAAGGCCGCGCTGGGTGCAGCATGGAGGCCTGGCCACCCGCGTGCCTCTGCGGGACCATGGGCCTTTCCCCGTGTGAATCATGGGTTAGAAACTCGAGTTGTGGCAGACAGAGAGTTAGGCCCCAGGCCGAGGGGAGGGGCAGAGGGCCCTCGGGAAAGGAAGAGGGGGTGAGAGGGAAGGGGTTCAGCTCCCAGCACCCCCCACTCCACTCTCTGAGCAGCAGGCCTTGCTTTTCTGGGCCTTAGCTCTTTCTAGAAACAGTTTACGCTCCGCTCTGCTCCCATCGTGTCTGCTGCAGCTTGAGCAATCGGCTGCTCACGTCCAAACCTGCCCAGAGGCCTCGCAGAGTCCATCCTGCAGCCCGGGCCCCTTGGCAGTGACGTGGCCTCCCTGTGTCATTCTGTTCCTCGACCCGTTCAGAGCCAGGCCGAAAGGAGGGCCCTATTTCTTGGGGTCCCCCGAGCTGCCAGAGGCTTCCCTGTGCCTCCTGGCCCGAAGCTCCTGGGGCCGGCTGCTGCCACCTGCCTGCTCCTCACCAGGCCCATGGCCTCCCACGTTGCACCCCTGCAGGCTGCTTCCGGCCAGGAACCCCTTCCCCGGGGTTCTCGCTGCCCCCTCCCGCTTGGAGCTGCTGCGTCAGCCTGTGACGTTCTCTGACCTCAGTCCCACACCGGGCTGCAAGCCTAGGCACCGGACAAGTATTGATTAAGTGAACGGCTCGCTCTTAGTTATTCGCCTTTACTTGTAAAGGACGCAGCAGGGTGTTGAGGGAGAGAAACAGAAAAATAACGGGGACACTTGCTTACAACTCGGCCCTACTTCCCCTTGGAGACCCCTCGGTAAGCGGGCAGGGCAGGTGGCATGGGTCCAGGCCGGCCAGCCCCGGCCCTCCTCCTCAGGGAGACAGCTCTCCACATGAAGCGCCACCCATTCTGGTCGTTAAATTTTAAGACCTGATAGATGTGCATATTTAAAATAACATTTAGTTTTTAAAATAAACTTCTGAGTTAGCAATCAGCGCAAAGCCTCCCAGGTTCCTTGTGGAAAGTGGACAGGCGCTTCCTCTGGCAGGTGCTCGGTACAGCCTGTCGGGGAGAATGGTCCCATGTTGACGGTTGAACAGAAGCAAGCTGAACTTTGATCATATTTTCAGCAAAAGATGCAGAGTGGGGAGGAGTTATACTATTTAAAACATGAATTAGATCCCAGCAAGGTTTTCACAGATATAGATAGACAAGTTGTTCTAAAATTTATTTTTAAAGGCATGGAGCTTAGAAGAGCTCAAACGATTTTGACCAAGGAGAATAAAGTGGGAGGAGTCTGTCTGCCTGATTTCGGGACATCACAAGCTACGGGTGTCAGGAGGTGTGGGGTCGTGGAGGGACACACACCCCCCGCATCGGCACCGGAGACAGAACCTAGAGCGAAACCCGTGCCAACATTCCTGACTTACGTTGACAAGAAGCAAAACAATTCTGTGAGGAAAGTTAGTCTTTTTGACGAATGGTACCAGAGCAATCGGCCACGGATAAGCGAAAAAGAAAGAAACCAAAACCCTCAACCCGAATCTCACACCTTATACGATAATTAACTCCAACTGGGTCACAGACCTAAATGGAAAGTTATAAAACCTTTAGAAATATATAGGAGAAAAATCTTTAAGATCTAGATTCCGACAAAGAATTCTTAAGACCAGATACCAAAACCAGAAGCCATAACAGGAAAGTTTGATAAATTGGGCTTCATCCGAATTTAAACTTTTGCTCTGTGACAGACCCTGCTCCGAGAATGGAATGTAGACAGAGAAAATATTTGCGACGCACGTATCCGACGAAGGACTGGTACCCAGCATATATAAAGAATACCCACGCCTCAACAGCAAAACAACCACCCAAAAACTCCAAGTAGAATTTGGGCAAAAGACATAAAAAGACATTTCACCAAGGAGGGTATACAGATGGCAAATGGGCACCGGACGTGATGTTCGACGCCACTGGACATCCGGGGAATGCAGACGAAAACCATAATGTGATATATGCACCTGCCAGAGTGGCTACATGAAAAACAACAACATAGCGACAACATCAAACGCTTCAGCTTCTCGCGAAACTGAACTCGCACTGGCCATGCAGTCCGGCGACTGCGTTCTCGGGCGTTGGTCCCAGAGAGGCAGACGGCGGCCCACTCCAGCCGTGCCCGGCAGCCGCCTCGTGACAGGCAGAGGTGGAACCGGCCACATGTCCTCCCCAGGGCAGGGGATTGGACTACTGCTTGGCCGTGCACAGAAGGGAGCCACACCGGTCCATGCGACTCGGATGAATGGCCAGAGATTTGTCCCTTGCACGAGGCTGAAGGACAAAACCAGTCCCAAAGGATATAGATGGCACGAAGTTACAAAACTTTAGAAACACAGCGCTGTTGGGTGGGTGCCAGGGCTTGGGGATGAGAGAGGGGAGTCGGGGATGCCAAGAGGGGGGAGAGTGTGTTTCTAAAAGGCAACAGGAGGGTCCCTGTGCCCGTGGGAGTGTTCAGTACCTCGACCGTCGCGTTTTCGGGGCCCGGCAAGGGACAACTAGGGCACGAGGGCTGCAGACGTGAGGTCTATGGTATGTGATGCCCCTCTGAGCTCACGAAGCGGGGACCGGTAGCAAGGGGACGAGAACGAAGATGCAGCGCCAGGTGCTGCTCCGCGCCTGTGCTCTCGGGGGGCTGTGGAGCTCTCGTTGGAGTCGCACTGCGACGTGTGGACGCCTTTCGCGTTCTCTAGTTCTAAGGAAGACCTAGCACAGGGGACGCGTGATGCTGTCCACAGATACAAATAAGTGACAAAAATTTGGCAGGATGTTTGTTCGTTTGCTTTTAAGAATGCCACGATTGCGCATGGAGAGATGCATGGGGACGCCAGCAGAATGCCAAACAGGGGTTTATGCACGACTTTTTAATATATATATTTGGTAATTTTTTAAAGTGATGTACAGAAACGATGAATCGCGTGTACACCGTAATGGAACAGAGAGGAGGGGTTGCTTTTGTATTTCTCTTTTAAAATCTCTGACTCTTTTAGATTTCTATATTTAGGGTCAGGTTTTATATCTAGATTCGGAATGCTGGTAGGCGATCAATTACATCTGAGATAAGCGCGCACGTTTGTAATTCATACTTAACTTGAACACACACGTGTGTCTATTTACCTCCATATGCTGACAGTCTTTTCTTCAACACTGTGTATTTATATATTTGATTTATCATAAAACATATGTAAAAGTTTTAAAACTATAATGTCAACGTTACCGCGAAAAAGAAATTCACCGAGTACAGTTTCTGAAATTTCTCTGCAAATTTCTCTGCATCTAGAACCTATCACCGGGGATGCTCAAAGCACTGTGTTCAAAATTACTTGAAAAATATAATTTTTTAGTGCTATCACTTTAATACACAGATAGATTCATTTTTTCTATGTTAATTTCAAGGCTTTTCAGCTTTTTTTGACCAAATTCTACTTTTCCAAAATCACTTCCATGGTTTAAGAGTCAAGAAAAGTGTCCTCAGCACAGCCTCGGCCCCTGGCGTCCCCACCTCCATCTGTCCATCCGTCTGTCCATCTCCACTGTCTTCTCCCACGTGGTCACGGGACTGAGTCTTTCTTAGACTAGCGACAGCCTATCACACGCACACATCTACACCGTGCTACTTTTCTTAGCAATAAATCAAGGAGACGACCACAAATGAGTTTGTGGAGATTTTCCTCGTTTTTCAACGGTATCTGGACAGCATTCTTTGGGGGGACGCTTTGCAGTTACCGCAGCAGACCCCTGAGGAGGGCCCTGGCGCTGTTTGTGGCGCTACAGTGGGGCCTGCTCCCCAGGCTGTGCCCGCTGGACGAGGGCGCGGCCCCAGGATGGGGTCGCAGGAGGGGGAGGGGGAGGGCTGGGTCGCGGGAGGAACGGTGCTCCATCTCACCAGCATCTGCCAAGTTTCTGTTCTGCTCTGTGCTCCAAACACCACCGTGAGAGCCTGTGTCTTCAGTGTGGTTTGCTTAAAGGAATTTGGAACTTTTTCTAACGTGATATGCGGGAAAGTGTTTCACTGTAGTGTTTTTAATGGCTTTATGGAGAAACTACATAAAATTAAGTTTAATATGCATACAGTTCAATGAGTTTCAGCGGCCACCCCACAGTCGAGTTTTAGGGTGTCACCCCACAGAGCGTTCCCGGGCGCCGATGTGCGGGCTGCGACACCTGCTTGCGTTTTCTCGGGTCCGTGTAAGCGGGATCCTGTGGGACGTCGTCCCTGCGTTCGGCTTTGCGCGGTGGGTCTGGTGTCCTCGGTGTCCTTGGAGCTCGCGGTGGCATTGCCTGAGCGAGCCAGCCGCTCCTCCTCGCTAAGCGGGGGACCACCGCGCGGGCGGCCGCGGTCCATGCGACCGTCCTCTGGCTCCTGGACACTCGCGTTGTTTCGTTTTTAAGATCGTTTGTCACATGCTGCCTGGGACGCGGGCGGCCGCGCTTCGCGTTCGTGTTCACTCGGGGCGGGCGCGCGGAGTGGGGTCGCTGGGCTGTGGGCCCTTGACCGTTAAAGACATCGCCAAACCGTCTCCCGAGGCGCCGCACCGGCACCGGCCCGCATCCCCCGCAGCGCCTTCTGCTCCCGCGCGGCCCGGGCAGGTCCTGAAGGGTCAGTACCTGTCTGCACGGCGTCGCTTGTCGCTCGTCACAGTGCCGACTGTACTGAATACAGAATAGTTCTGTACTCTTTGTGCTGCGGCGTTTGGGCCTCGCAGACCCCGGGAGCGAGGCCGGTCCGCAGCCGTGTGGGAATTTCTTCCTGCAGCGGTGTCCAGCTCTCCGCGCGGGCGCCGCGTCACCTCCGCGCGTCACCTCTGCGCGTCACCTCCGCGCGCGAACCGCCCACGGGCGCGTCTCAGGACGCAATGCTAGTGCGCTGTGGTTCAACGCGAGTTTTCAAAACGGCTAATGCTGTCGACAGTCTTTTCGTGTGCTCGTAGATAGGACACACCCAAGAATATTTTTACGAGAAAAAAGGGGGAAATTGAACTTCAAAAAATTTCTTTTAAGTTACAAAGACAACGAACCGAGAGGTCAAGCCGCACTGCATCATTTGGGGTTTGTGACATATCGTATACAGTATGCACTTTGACAAAATTTTTATGCATATAAGTACATCTTACCTTTCAATAAGAAAACAGGAGTTTAGGTGAAAAATGGGTAAAAGTCTTAAACAGACACTTGTCAAAAGAAGATACGTAAATGGTCAACGAACATTTCAAAAGTGACCGACACCATCAGTCGTAAGATGTGCGACTTAACCCACGGGATCCCCCTCAGGCCCGCGAGAGCTCTGCTGACGTCCAGGCGGCGCTGCCCAGCGGAGGGGACGCGGGACCAGCACTGGCTGCGGAGGGGACGCGGGGCGGGGCTCGCACCTGCTCGCTGGCAGCCGAGCGCTTTAAGGCAACGAGCTGAGAAGTCTGCTCTTAGGTAGTTGGTTACTCGTGACCCTCACACTGTCGGACCCTAATGTTTACTGCGGCGTTATTCCTAATAGCCCCAAACTGGAAGTGACTCAAATAGCCATCAACGGGTAGAGAGTTAAATTGTGGGCTATTCACTCAATGTCACACACGCAGTGATGAAAAGCAATAAACACACACGCACGCACGCACTTATACACACGCACACACACATGCACTCGCGCGCACACACACGCACACACGCACTCACACGCACGCGCACACACTCACATGCACGTGCGCGCACACACACGCAAGCCAGACTCACATGCATGCACACACACTCACACGCACGCACACATATGCACAGATACTCACACGCACATACAGCCACGGGCGACTATCGAACACGTTGTCCTGCACCAGGAAAGCAGATCCTAGAGCGCACGGTGCACGATGCCACTGCGTTTGCCCGCCTCCTGATCGATATTAGCCGATATCACAGAAGTCGCGGTGACGGTGGAAATATTTCATATGCTGATTGGCGCCGTGATGTACATATTTGTAAAAACTACCAAATTTAACAGTTAATGTCTGAGTTTTGTGTTGTCTTTAAGTTGTACTTATTAATTATACCTCAATTAATAAAACAGTTACAATCTATTTTTACTGAAATTATAAATCAATGTTTACAATAGTCCTGCAGAGGTGACAAGCGCAGCCCGGTGCCCGTGGTCACCCTGGATTCCCCGTGTGCACCTGGAAGCCGCCTCACGCAGGAAGGGGGCGAAGTTCCAGCAGGAGTTCCCGGGATCCCCAGCCCCTTCCCGCGGGCCGAGGCTGCCGTGGCTTTGTGTCTGGGGACAAGTGTTCGGAAGGACCGGCTGAGTTATGAGGACTCGGGCACGCGCCTTTAAACATAGGTGCTTACAAGTCGCTGTGGACCTAACGTGACTTCAAGGACGAGAAGGGTCTTCGGAAGGTTGACTTCTGAGCAACCGTGGCAGAAAGCTGACGGCGAGTGGTTTCCGGTTGAAAATGGCCTCGGGTTTGGGGCCCTCGGGGAACAACAGGGGTAATGACCAGAACTTGGTGACTGTCTCAGGAAAAATGGTTTCTCCCCAGGAAGGCGCCTGAGGCCTTCTGGACGTGAGGAGGGCAGAGGCGCTCACGGCGACCGTCTCCCGCGGGGGGCTCCGTGGGGAGCTGGCAGCCAGGCGGGGACCGGGGCGGGTGAGTGAGCACGTGGCGAAGACAGCAGCCTGGAGAGGATGCTGCATCGTGGCGCGTCTGCGTGACGTGTCTGCGTGACGTGTCTGCGTGGCGTGTCTGCATGACGTGTCTGCGTGGCGTGTCTGCGTGACGTGTCTGCGTGGTGTGTCTGCGGGGCGTGTCTGCGTGACGTGTCTGCGTGACGTGTCTGCGGGGCGTGTCTGCGGGGCGTGTCTGCGGCGATGCTCCAGCTGCTGCGGTTCCGGGAGGGACAGCGAGCTCCGGGCTGCCTTCGAGCGCAGTGACCCGGTGAAGGGGCGTGTGTGGCATCCGCTGTGCACGCGTCACGGTCACCCAGGCAGCTCGGCAGCACTGACCGCTGGCGTGTCTGGGCTCCACACCTGACTAGAGCCGCACACCGCCCAGGTGCCCTCCAGCCTCGGGACCGAAGGCACCAGAGAATCTGACATCGCGTGTGACTCGTCTTCATTTTCCATCTGTGAATTCATTAGTCAAATACTCCAGCAAATATTTTTTGAGAGCTGTTGTGGAGAAAACTGTGCTGCCACCAAATTCATATGTTGATGTCCCAAACCCCAGAACCTTAGAAAGTGACTTTTTGGACTTCAGTATTTAAAGGGGTGATTCAGATAAAATGAGGTCGCTTAAGGTGGGCCCTGGTCCCAGGTGACTGGTGTCCTTATGGGAAGAGATGATCAGGACACAGCCGGGCACAGAGGGTCAGCCATGCGAGGACGCTGGCAGACGGTGGCCACCCACACGAGGCCTGGGCAGAGCCTGCACGCCTGGATCTCAGACCTCAGCTGTGCCTCAAGCCCCCGGCTTTGCTGCTTTGTTCTGGTCAAACCCACACAAGCACCTGCGAAGTCAAAGCCCAGAGCCCTGCCATCATGACCACTTCCCTGTCCCCAGGGCCCCGAGCCTGGCCGAGGCCCAGTGCAGGCGAATGGCACCCACCCATTCCTGGAGGGCGGCTGAGGCATCGCCTACCTTGGAGGTGCTCTTGGCTGTGCTGGGCCCCCTGACTGCTGTGTGCCCGGTGGCCCTGGGGCCATGACCCCGCCCGCCCCAGGCCGGGCCTCCTACACTGCTGGAATGTGCCCTCAGGTCCCACAGCCAGGGGTCCTGGAACGAGGACATGGGAGCAGAACTGGTTCGACCTGTTTCCGCAGCGGACAATGCACAAGACCCTTGCTCAGGAGCCTGGCCCAGCGCTGCGTCCTGGTCCCAGGGCAGTGCTGTGCAGAGGGCAGGTGGCCGGGAGGGGGGCCCACACCTGCCCGCCCGCCCCGGCCCCCGGACCGTGCCCCCTTCCTCCCTCGCAGGTGGGAGAAGTTAGAGACGGGGCGGGAGGTTTCTGGGTGAAGGCAGCTTCAGACTTAGCGCTAGGCTCTCCCGTCCCCCACCAGGGGTCCCCCAGTGCCAGCCTTCTCGCCCGCTGCTCCATCCCAGGCGCCTCTTGGCTCTGCCCTTCCCTAGAGGAGGGACGCCAGCTCGCTCTTGCTGTCATAGGAACAGCAGCTCGGGGCGAGTTCTAGAGCGGCTTCTGCCAGCAGCCTCGTGTCCAGCCACTCCCCTCCCCGAGTCGGGGTGCGGGTCTGGAGCTTTCCTGAGGTTCCCCACCACGGGTAAGGCCGACACAGACACGTGGCACAGGAGTGTGGGCCTCCCTGACCCGCCTCTGGTGAACGGACTGTGACAAATGACAGGACCTCATTCCCCGAGGCCGGGGTACAAGGCCACAGCCCCCATTCTGGGAGTGTGTTTTCTGTGCTCCTCAGGTCACCTGCTTTAGGGGAAGCCAGCACCCTGCCCTGAGGCAGCCTCTGAGCAGGCATCCTGGAGAGGAGTGCTTCCAGCTGTCACCTGAGCGTGATAGAGGGCCCTCCACCCCAGCAGAACCCCGAGGTGCCCAGGGCCCGGCCAGCGGCGTACAACCTCACGAGAGACTCTGAGTCGCTCTCGACTTCCCACTGCAAGGCTGAGAGCATAAGCGTCCGTGCAGGCGACATCGCAGGCTCGGCCGAGCTCACTGTCCTCCTCACCCGCAGGGTCCCGAAGACATTTTTAGGCCACCGAGCTCCTTGCCTTCTGCTGACTGCGTCGTGTTCTGCTGTTTTAGACTTTCTACTTCCTCTCGAGACAAGGCTGGCTATTTAGTTCCGTGATAATTTCACTATGTCTGGATTGTAAAATGTCTTCTACAAACTATTATTCACCTCCTTCCACCTTGAATTTTTGGTATTTGTGCCTTCACACTATTTTTTCCTGTTCAGATTCATATAGTTTGGATCTAATTGCTTTTTAAAGCACCAATGTCTGCATTTATTGAGAGACGGTGTACTCTGGGATTTATTTATGTGTTTAAAATACGTGATTTCTACGTTCAGTAATAAATGCCCAGTTGTGGTGAGTTTTATGACTATTTAAAAGGAATGTGTACCCTCTACTTGTTCAGTTTCAGTACTGAAACTTAAATTAGACCAAACTCACTACGTGTGATATCCTACATTTTCCCCTTTCATTCCATTTAATCTGTTAGTTTCTGAGATTTAAGTTAACGTCTTTTACTGCGATTGAGAATTTTCTACCTCTCTTTATTTTCTTGGCGTGTTTTAAGCTATACTGTCGGGTACAAGGACGTTCGCGAAGGACACTCTTGGCGCATTAGCCCTTTTCATTATCTGACTCCCCCGTGGCTGCCTGGCCATTTCCTGGCTGTCCCCTGCCCCTCCCACCCCCCACCCTTCGGCCGATGTCAGTTTTCTCATAGTCTCTGCAGCTGCGTGGGGATGCGGAGTCCGAGGCGGCATCGAGCTGCCCGTTACGTTACGCTACGTTACGTTACAGCCGGGCTCAGCCTTTGGGTGAGAACTGCTGAGCCTGAGCGGCATCAGCAAACGCTGCTTCCTGCCGGTACCCTCGGGTCCCATCTCCCTCGGGTCCCCTCTCGCCCTGATGGAGAACCCCCAACTCTGACTCGCTCTGCCCTGGCGTTTCACTCCGAGTCCTGCTCCCCTCTACTGGCATCGTTCGTTAACCTTCATTTTGGGATGTGTCCCTTCAATTGGCTCATAACAGGATTTTTTTTTTTTTTTTTTTTTACCCAAACGATCTAGGCTAGTCTAAGTCCTCTGCATTTTCAAATAAGTTTTAGCATCAGCCTGTTATATTCTACTGAAAAGCATGTTGAGATTTTGATTCGTATAGCCATGAATTAATCAGAGGACAGTTGCTACTGTAATAATATCAAGTGTTCCAATCAGTGCACACATCATGTCGTTTATTTAGGTTTCTTTAATTTTCCTCGGCAATATTCTGTAGTCTTCAGTATGTAAGTATTACACATATTTTGATATTTTTATTTCTACATAATATTTTTGAAGTTATTGATAATGGACATTTTAAAGATTTCTTTTTTCAATGGCTCATTGCTAACATGGATAAATATAATTAATTACTGCGTATTAACCTTTCATCATGTGACCTGGTTAAACGCATTTCTTAATTCCGAAGCTTTTGCAGATTCCTTAGGATTTCCCGCGTGCACGACTGTGTAACCCACTAATGAAGACAATCTTATTTCTTCTCTCGCCATCTACATTATGTTTGCCTTATGCACCAGAAAGAACCTCTGATACAATGTTGCCTAGACGTGGTGGCGACAGGCATCACTGCCTGGTAGGTCCTGAACTTCAGAGAAAAGCGTTAGTCTTTCACCAGTGAATACACTGTAACTGAATCACCTGCAAATGGCCTTTAGTAGTTTGGAAATGTTCCCTACTTCTTTCAGTTTGTTGAGAGTTTTAATCATGAATGGCTGTTGAATTTTGCCAGATGCTTTTACTCCATCTATTGAGGTAATTACGTACATTTTCTTCTTTATTTTGATAATATGGTGGATAATGTTGATTGACATTCAAACATTAATCTCAAATTTTTAATATGAATTCCATTTGGTCATAATATATATTTTCTTTTATTGCTTAATTTTAGTTGTTAACATTTTATAAAGGAATCTGCGTTCTTTTTTGTGATTAATTTTGTTTGTTTTCCTTTCTTTTGATGTTTTTGTCTGGGTTTGGTATCTTGCTATCAAGGTAGTTCTGATATCATAAAATGAATTGAGTAGTATTTTCCTCCAATATTTTCTCAAATATTTTGCGTATCATTATGTTATTTTATTATCGTTATTATAAATTTCTCAAAATGTCGATAAAATTTATCACTGAAGTCATATGGGCCTGAAATTTTCTTTGTGGGACGATTTTAAATTGTAAATTTAATTTTTAGATAAATACAGATCTATTCAGATTTTTACATCTTTCTTATATTTGATATCTTTCAAGAAGTGTCTCCATTTTATCTAAGTGGTTAAAGCACTGGCAGAAAGCTCTTTATAATCTTTCCTTATTATCATTTTACTGTCTGTAGAATCTGTAGTGATGGGCCCCTTTTGATTCTTGGTATTGGTAATTTATATCTTCTCTTCTTATTCAGTCAACCAGAGATTCACAAATTTTACCGATTTTTTTTTTCAAAGAATTAACTTTTGGTTTCATCGATTTTTCCCTATCGTTACGCTTTTTCCCCTTATCGATTTTTGCTCTGGTCTTTATTATTCCCCTCCTTCTCTCATTTTGGGTTTACTTTGATATTCCCCCCCCTCTTTTTTTTTTTTTTTTGCTTCTAAGAATAGAGCCTTAGACTATGGATTTTTAGACTTCTAACACAAGCATTTAATACTAAAAATTTCCTTCTAAGCACTGCTTTTGCTAGAGCTGCAAAATTTTATGCTGTTTTTTAAATTTTAGTTTAAAATATTTCTAATTTTCCTTTGCTTTTCCTTTTCTTTGATGCATTGGATAATTTAAACATATTTTGTATACTTCCCAAATACTTGGGAACATAAATGTATTCCTACTGTTTATTTTTAATTTAATATCACCATGTCAGATTCTTTGCCTCATCTACTTCAACACCTATTATTAGGGACGTGCAAACTTAAGATTGTTGTATGTTCTTAATTAATAGACCAATCTCTCTCTCTCTCTCTCTCTCTCTCTCTCTCTCTCTCTCTCTCTCTCTCATATCTATCTATCCATCTCTCTCTCTCTCTCTCTCTATCTATTCCTGTTCTACGTTGTCTGATACTAAGATAGTCACTGTAGCTTTCTTATGTTAGTGTTTTCATTACATGCCCTTCACCACATTTTCATTTTAACTTGGCTCTGTTTAATATATGAAGCTCGTTTCTTATAGACAATATATAGTGGGGTTTTGCTTTTCTAGCAGGTACAAAAATCTCTGCCATTTAACTGGTGATTTTAGATCTTTTACATTTAACGTAACCATTGTCACGGTTTGGCTAAGTCTATCGCATCGCTAGTTGTACCATTTGTCCATTTCCTTTGTTTATCTCTTCCTGACTTTTTCAGACTGAGATTTAAAAAAATTATTCCACTTTATCTCCATTACTGACGTATTAGTTATACCTCTTTTTAATTATATATAGTTTAGTGGTCTTTAGTGTTTACAATATGAAATTGTAATCCAATAGAATGGACATTTAAGTATCATATCTGCCTATGTAATACAAGACCCTTATGAGTGGGTTTCCATTTGCCCAGGTCATGCATTTTATTTCAACATATGATATAAACCTCATAATATATTATTACATTTTAGCTTTAAATGGTCAATTTTTCTTTAAGTTTTTCAAAATCGAGAAAAAGAACTTTATTGTTTTAATTGATTAATTAAATTTTTTTTGAGAGAAAGAACTTTAAATATACTTACCTCTTTATCATTTCTGGGCTCTCTGTTCCTTTTTGTGGATCCAGGTTTCCATCGAGCATTGTGTAACTTCAACATGGAGATTTTAACGAATGTGGCTTGTAGTAGAATCTACTGGTGATAAAGCGCTTCAGCTTTTATTTATCTGGAAAAAAAAAATGTTTATTTTGCCTTATTTTTGCAAAACATTTTCCTAGACACAGAATTATAGGTCGACTCCTTCCCCTATGTCAGTGCTTTATCGGTGTTTTTCATTGTCTTCGGGCCATTGGTCGTCAGGAGAAGTCTGTCATCACTGTCACCTTTGTCCCCTGCATCACGTGGCTCCGCCCTCAACCTCTGGCTCCCTTGTTTGGTTTTCTTTGCATTTGTCCTGAGTGGGCTTTGATGAGTTTTTCCATCTAGTGTTCAGAGTCTTTGTCTTTTTTTAAAAATTTTGATCATTATTTACTTAAATATATTTCTGACACTTGCCCTCTTTTAGTGATTCCAAATTTACATAGATGGTTAGAAATTTTTTATAGGTCACTGAGGCTCTAGTTTTGTTTGTTTGTTTAGTTTTTCCTTCCTCTTGGTGCTTCTTTTGGGATAAATTATATTTATCCAAATAATCAGATAAATTACACTTGTCCAAATAATCGGATAAATTACATTTGTCCAAATAATCGGATAAATTATATTTGTCCAAATAATCAGATAAATTACATTTGTCCAAATAATTGGATAAATTATATATCTTCCATATAAAATAAGAACTATATAAAATAATTCAAATAAATTATATATTTTCAGTTCCCTAATCTTTCACCCTGCCATGTATAGCTCTATATCATTTTTTGATGGCTGCATTATATTCCGTGGTGCGAAGGTAGAATCCCATAATTGATTCACCCATTTTCCTAACGAAAGACATCATATTGTTTCTAATTGTTTGCTATCTACAGTGATCTTATAACCAACATCTTTATACATATGGTCACATAATTTTATTTCTGTGCTATAGGGCCCCAGGTCCGAAATCGCTAGGTCAAAAGGCATATGTACTTTTAAATTTCAAAATTATTGCCAAATGTTGCTTTTCAAATACCCTGTCTCAAATGTGTCTATTCGATTACACACGTAACTTACACAACATAATTAACATCATGATTCCATACACTTTATTTCTGTAGCGTTTTTTTCTTTTTCTGTTAGCTTGCCTGCCTCCTCCAACCCTCCTCGGCCCCCTAAATTATACTTTCCAGTGCTGCTTAATCTGCTAAATCCATCCAGTGATTTTTCATTTTAGATACTGACTTTTTACCTCTAGAAGTCCTTTTTTAGATTTTTACTAGGTATAGAGTGGGAAAAGCATAACATAGAGAGTTGAAGATAAAATAAATCAATGACCAAACCAAACAACACAGCCAAACCTGCGTGTGTACGTAGGTAACGATAGGTACATTTCTGGTGTACAATGCAGACAGAATTGCCTCGAGACAGGAAGGCAAATACCACCATGAATTAGGCCAAATTGAATTTTCTTATATGAGAATACATGTGCATAAATTTCCCTATAGAGTAGAATTAAGCGGAAATCCCGGGTTACAAAACAGAGCTGCTTTCTCACCTGCCCCAGATCGTCCCATCTGAGCTGAGTGATGGCGATGACGAGAACGAGGCAGGGGATCCGTCCTTGACCAGTGGATCGTTTTTTTTTTAAAGCATATAAGGTTCATTTATATTCGTTATTCATTCTGGCCTCAAGTTTAGAAATGGATGTTAGTCTTATAATTTGTCCATTGATTCAAGTTTTCAAGTATGCTTGAGAAATAGCTTCGTCTAACGCAAGCAGGAAAGGAAAGGAAAGTCTTAGTGGAGAATATTATCTAGCAGATCTGTCCCCGGTCAAATATCCAGTTACAAAGTAAAGGTAGCGACCGTCACCAGCCAGAGCGCACACGCTCAGTGCGCTATGCTGCAAGCTCATTAATAAATGAGACATGCAGAGATTCATTTCTGGAAAAGAGAGACTACTAGTTATGGAATGGGATAATTTCTCTCTGTAAAAGTCATATTTTAAACCTCTCGGCAGATCTCAAGATCCCGTCTGCCGTGGAAAAAAATATCTGATATAGATGAAAATTTTCCAGTGTTCAATATCAGTCTCTTAGCAACCAGAGATTTACAGAGTTCACTCTCTTAATGCCCACTGAGAAGCGCGTCAATGATTAAACGTTTCCCAAAAAAGATATACTGAGTGCCATCAGCCAGGGACTGTCCTGTGGAAGGCCCACCTGAGAGACGGGCTCAGCCTCATGTCACGCCGGGTGGCAGTCACGATGTCTGTGCCACCTTCACAGCCATCTTGGTGAGAGGAGCCGTGTGTCAGGATCTGGGACGGCGTTTGATGGCTTTCAGGTGACTTTCTCTGCCAGCCTCGTTTCTAATCCATTGATGACTTGGCACATAGCACGGTGTGAAAACAAATGTTTCTGAGGATCGATATTCTCGTTCGTTACAGTCCGAACGTTTATACTTTCTGTTCTGAACCGAGGAGATTCGAAGAGCTCAGTTAATCGTTTCCATTGAAGAAAAGTTATATTCAAGGAACGGAACACCTTTACAAATATCACGGGCTCCCAGCACTCAGAGTCCGGGGCGCTTCGAGAGAGGGTCCCCCAGTGAGAATGATGAGCGGGGTGCTTTACGGAGGCATCCGCGGAGCTGGTACGTGCCCCTCAGGACAAACCCTGCTGCTGGGAACACCTTGTTTTAGACTCTTGGTGTGACTTGGTGTCATTTGGTTCAAATTTGGATTGTTTTTGGAATAGCAAAGAAGCCCGTTGCGATTTTCTGGCAAAGCCGGGGTTCCTCCATCGCTCCAGCAGCTTCTCTGCGCGCTGAGCCTGTGCAGGGGTGCGGGGCCCTGCGATGCCCCGCGGGAGGATGGGGGCTGTCCCCGCCTCCCGCTCATGTTCCAGGGAAATGCCAGCTTCCCGCAGACCCCTGTTCCCTGTGCTCCGTCTGCCACCCTCTCTGGAGTGACAGTGTATCTGCCAACTCACTGCCCCAGAGTCAGGGGCCACGTGGAGAATTCCCGAGGCTGGAACAAGATGTACACAGACCCCAAGATCGCAATGTTAGGGCGCACCTAGGCTAAAACCAAAGCAATGTCTCCACGGTAGCCAGGTGACGAATCACCAATCTCTAACTGAGCAAGTGCGTGAAAATGGCGTAGGCCCTTTGATTAAATGCAAACTCCCGGTAAGTCCGCGGTGGCGAGGGTCCTGGCACAGTCTGGTGCGATCCGGGTTCTTACCCCTATATACCCAATGTCTATATCCGGACTAGGTGGCTGAGCACCTGTCGACACACCGAGCGAGGGTCTTAAGCTGGGGACGCAGATTTAAAGACGAGAGTGACTGGGGTTCTGGGGACTTTTCGGTGACTGGGACCGAGGGTGAGAAATAGCGTTATCAGTACACTCTGGGGGCCGCCCCCAACCCGACGGAAGGCAGGGTCGACTCCAGGAGAGATTTATTCGGGGGTCCCTTCAAGGGGTTACTCACTGGGGTGCAAGCGGCCTCTTCATGAAGCCATCTCACCGCGTAGGAATCTCGGGGTGGGGAGGCTGTCACGTCCAGTTTCAGGCGTGGGCGCCAGCACGGACGTCGCAGTCGCCTGCTCCGCCCCCATCACCCAGCGTTCCCGGCTGGGCGCGCGCACCGCAGACTCCACCTGCGCACAGGTGCAGGCGCTGGGACGCGGGGAAGGGTCGGCAGGGGGGCGCCCGTGCCCCGCCGTCCTAGGCTCGCAGACGGCATTCTCGCAGTCTCAATAGGGTTGGAGGCCCTCTTATGACCTCATTTAACCTGAGTTACCTCTTTATAGAGGCCACCGTATGAAGTTAAAGCTTCAACATCAGAACTTGGGCACAATTCAGCCTGTAACGGAGGACAGGAAGTGGAAACGGTGGAGCAGGGCGCGTTCCCTGGACCTGGGCTCCAGAGGCTGGGCCTGACCCCTCCTGAGCAGTGGCTGCGGTCCAGGGGCGCCTGGTCACAGTGCGCGTGGTGTCCTGGTGTCTTTGACAGGGGAGAGGCTAACAGCTTCCCAGAGAGCAGCAACAACACCCCATTCCCCAGAGGTGATAAAACTCAG
>NW_006440135.1:3449304-3449540 GCF_000325575.1 Pteropus alecto | reverse complement strand
TCTGTCACCAGGGCAGGCACCCTGCCAGGGTGCCCGGGATCACGCAGCTGTCCCCGCTCCCGGCCTTAACCCCCACTCTTTCTCCCTGGGCCACTGGGATCATATGAGCCTGTCACAACTCTGAGTAGGTGTCCTGCTGGGAGATTGTGCCGTATGACAGCAGGGTGCTCTGAGATGGCCTGGTTCCTGAGCGGCATGGCTGGAAATCACCAGGCTACAGGAGGAAGGAAGAAAGG
>NW_006440135.1:3445089-3449140 GCF_000325575.1 Pteropus alecto | reverse complement strand
CCCGTCGGGCGCCTGGGCCGCGGGCGGGCAGAGAAGCCGCGGGCACGTTTTGCTCCGCGGTGCCGAATCGCTTTCCTTTCGCGCCCTATGGCTACAATAGAATTTCCTCATAATTCCGATTTCAGCAGATTTTTGCAGTTGTAAAATTCTGCATTTTTAAGGAAATCCGGCTGTCATTCCCCACGGAGCCGAGCTGCGTTCCGTGCAACTTCCTCTGCCTTCTCACTCCGGGCGCCTTACAGGGGCGGCCGTGTGATGGATGCCATCTGGCCTGATAGAAGGAAACAGATATTGATTTTTAATATTTTCTCCCAACTTGTTTACTCTAGGATAATGCAGCAGCTGTGTGGCAGCTTGTCTCCGTGTGGAAAGGATTATTACCACTGCCTTTTGATGAGATAAATTACCTAGGATGACTTGAATGGCTAAAGGGTATACTTTGATGTTATGTCGCTTCATTTACCCTTATGACTAAATGATTATTGATTTTATATTTTTAAGCTCTTGAAACGTGAAAATAAGTTGGCGGAGGAGCCCGGCTGTGTTCGTTTTATTAATTTATTTCTGCAGGGCATAATTCACTTTGGACCAGGTAGTGAAGGCTTCGGGTTCATGACCGGCTGTAGATACAGTTGCAAAGAAATGGCTTATTTATATAGTCATTGCAAGTAGTCCCCAAATCAATACGGCCTGGGCCTGGGTGATTAAACTCGATCCCTTTGTGGGGTTCATTCCCGTAGCCGCTGCCGAAACCAGCTTGACCACGGTAGGCCCACGTGATCGAAGCTACAAATAGCAAGTTTGTTCGAGTTGAAATATTAGTTTTTTTGCTCATCATTTTTGTTTTACCTGCTATGTTTGCTCAATGACATTTTAACAGCCTGGAAAAAAAAGGGGGGTGATCGACCACTTCAGTGAGACTGGGGGTCAGCACGCGGAATCGCCTTCTGGAAAGTCTGTGCATGGATGTTGCGCAGACTTCAGGCAGGGGCCTGGCCGGGCCGGGCTGATTCCTGGGTCCGCGCTGTGCCTGCTCCTCTGGCTGCTGTGCCGGGTCCGGGACCCTGGTGGCTCCAGGCGCCGGGCACGCCCGTCCCCGCTTCCTCTGCTGAACGAGCTGGCGCCGTGCAGTGTCTGTCTGAGGCAGAGCTACGTCATCCATTCCATGCCTGTTATTCCTTGGTCCAGGGCAGAAATGCGGTCTACAGAAACCAGATTATTGTTTTTCTTTTTCATAATTTCTCTCTATTTTTGTAGATTTTTAAAAAACGTAAGTCATGATGCCTCATCGATTCCTTAATAATAAAATCCGGTTTGACTGCTGAGCCTCACGGGCATCTCTAGAACCGAGTCTGACGTCTGAAGTTGAGAGTTTCGGGTTTTTGTGTGCGTTTCTCGGCTTGCCTGGTCCTCCGCGCCCGGTCCTCTGTGGCCGGGGCGGCCTGGATGCCGTGGGCAAAAGAGCAGGAACGGCTGATTTTCCAGGAAGATTTTGCGTTTATTTATTCTGACCATCAAACATTGGAGTGAATGAAAGCTCTAGATTTGTGGCAGCGATGGAGCCCCAAACTTTATTTTTATTTTGGCAAAGTCCCCAGCCTAGGGACGTCCCTTCCCTGTCCTTTACCCCATCCCAGTTGTCGGACCTCACCTGCTTCAAGTGACAGATCCGCAAAGGTCGCCGATGCGTCTCTTCCCAGGATGACATTTTAAAGCTGTAACTCTGTACATCGATTAGGTTTGGTAATATCACCTTTTGCCGTGGAAACCTCTTTCACGTAAAGCTGCGTGTTTCCAGGAATTAAACCCCGCTCACCAGCCACTTCCCTGCACACATGCGGGAAGCCAGCGAGAGACATTTTATCTCCAAGACAGCATTTCTCAATGCCGTGAGGGATGGTGGCACATTTTACAGAGTTAAAAAAGGTGTAAAACATTTTTTTCTGACTTTGGTCAGTATGTATGTATAATTAATATGTAGTAAATTATACGGCTCCATTTTAAGGCTTGTTTAAATGCATAGAATTTGAAGTCAAATGAAGAAATAAAATAACTTTGGGAGCAGTGTAATGTAATATGTTGATCAATTTTATAGGGGAGCGGTGAATATTTAATTAATCACCTTTTGACAATTATTCTCACTGGCCGGAATCAAGGTCTCCATTAAAGCCAAAGAATAGCTTCATTACAAACGACCCATAAAAGTGTCAAGTGCTGGCTTCGAGGACAAGTGATTTCCTCTCCCCTTAAAACCATTAGCTGGAATGATGGGGGTGGGGAGGGTGATGAAGTGCATAATCCTGTGATTACAAAGAAAAGCTTAAACAGTAAATTTGACAGCTGGGGGACGGGGGAGAGGACGAGGCCTGCACGGTGACGGCCGCGCTCCCTCCGAGAGCTTTCGATTTTCCGAGAGGACCAGAACGGTGGCATTTTATTTCTCGCTGGACTTTGCTCTTCATCCCGTGGCATTTGCTTAGGGGTCAGGCGTACCGAGCCGCCAGCCCCGACGGACGCAGAGGAGTAACGCTGACTGTCTCAGCCTGCGTCGCCGCCCTCGCGATGGCTCTCAGCAGAGGGAGGAGCATCGGCTGCCGCCTCGATCGACGTCTGTGCGGCCTGGCCCGTTGGAATGGCATCTGGGCGCCAGCGTTTCCCGGCTCAGCTCGGAGGACCGGGAACAGATTGATCGCTGTGGCTCCTTACTGCCCGAGAACAATCTGGAAAGTTGATAACTGCATGCACTGCATTTGCTGCTTCATTCTCCAATACTGGCCTGGAACCCATGCCATTTGTGAATTTCCGGGAGCCAAGACAGGGCTCCGGGTTCCAGAAGCTCTGGCAGGTACCTTCCGGAGTGGAAAGCATTTTCTCTCCCGAGTGACTCAGTGGGGGAGATTCACCTATGAGATGTCGAGCAAACAACGCAGGATGCACTTGTTGCCATGGTTTTCTCCTCTCCGCTGAGCCGAGGGCGGCATATGGGGTTTGGGACCAAACTTCAGCTTTCATGGGGCCTGTCAGGTGCCCGTGCTCACAGGTTCAGCTCTCTGTGTGGTCATGAGTGTTCGGGAAACTTGAATATGATTATAATTGTAAAAGGCCTCCTTAGATGTCAGAATGTTTTTGTTTTTGTTTTTAAATTAAATCACGCAGAATGCAAAGGGCTCTTCCCAGTTTTAACAGAAACAACCGAGATTTCGGAGGCGCGGTCAGTCCTAGCCGCCACCACCGCCTTCTCTTTGTGTCTCTGAGTCTCAGCTATTTTAAGACCCCGCAGCCCTGGGCAACCCGGCCCCGGCACACACGCCCCCACACGCAAGTTCAAGTGGCCACTCTTAAAAACTAATGGCTATTGACTCTGGTGGGGATTTCTGTGATGCTATCTCGCCCGGTAAAGACTTCGCGGTATGCCGTTTACATTGTATCTGGCGATTGTATAATCATTATTGATCTTCCTTGCGTGTAGTGCCTATGTCAAACAAGCTAATATATTTAAATGGTGATTATTTCAGTTCTATATCTGCCGTGCGATAAGATCAAAGGTAGTTAAGTGCGCGGTGATGGGAGATAGCATGGCGCTGGGCCTGGGCCGCACCACCGCAACTCAGCGACCACCGAGAGGCCTTAATCATTAACGTCCCGAGGCGGGCGGAGGGCTGGGGCCTGCGCGAGAGTGAGGCTGGTGGTGGGCGGAAGGCACCCCAGACCCACAGCCCGCGTAGGCCAGCGCGGGGCGAATGCCTGTCATTCTGCGAGCTTAATTTGCTCCTTGTTTTTGTACCAATGTTCCTGAAGAGATGAGAACAGAATGCGGGCCGGGGTGCTGTCCCCACCCCCGCAAGATGTAGTCACGGCAAGTCCCAGAAGTGGGGTGCCGGGCCAGCACGCATGGCCAGACACCTGCGCCTGAAGGCAGAGCAAGCTGGTGTGTGGCTGGTGCCGAATTTTCTCAGCGGCGCGTTTGCCCTTCCCGAATGCCGCCCACCCGGCGCGCTCCCCCACAGCCCCTGGTGTCGCGGCTGGCAGGGAGGCGCCGGCCTGCGAGGTG
>NW_006440135.1:3442483-3445036 GCF_000325575.1 Pteropus alecto | reverse complement strand
TCACTCGGTGCGTCCTCGCCCGCCTGCCACTGGGGTGCGCAGGTGCCGCCACCCCTCACCGAGGAGGTGGGCGACCGGCCACCAGCGCTCTCACAGGGATCCTGGGGCTCCTGCCACCTGGGAAGCCACAGGGCCAGCTGGCGGTGGCCGAGGGCCGGGGGCTTGGGCTGGAGGCCGTCCGGCCGCCCTCGCCAGGTGCCCGCAGGGGCGGAGGCCCCCGGGAGTCTCCCAGCCTGCGTGGGGAGCGGGCGCGCGCTCGAGAGGGTGCTCGGCCCCAGCCCCGCAAGGCGCGCAGCAGGCCCGGGACACCCACCCCGGACTCAGGCCACGGTGACTGTCACCGACAGCCACAGCACGTGGGCCACTTCCTCCCGCTCCCCAGGGACAGGCTTTGGGCTGGAGGGGGCGGGACAGAAAACGTTTCCATATTTGAGCAACGTTTGCAACATCTCTCTGCGGAGCGCACACGTGACCATTCCCAGGGCGGATGTCCCCCCCAACCCCCGCACTTAAGGGTGCATCCTCGCACACGCACGCACGCATCCACACACAAGTGCGCGCACACGTACACACGGCACATACTTCACATGCCATGGACATGCATGCACACGGGAGCTCACACACACGTGCTCACCTGCGTTTACTTTCATGATCTCTGTGCCAGGCCACTTCCCGACCGCCACACCGCCTCCTCTGTCTGCGGTCTCTGACCACCACCGAAGCTGTGGGCTCCAGAAGGCCTGACCGTGCCATCGGCCGGCTTCTTCCTGACGCTGCAGGAGGATGAAGCCGCGATCCGAATCACTGGTGCGTATTTTGCACCCCCGAGGGACCCCTGCCTCTCAGGCGCTGGCACGTCCGCCCTGAACCAGGTACATCTGCGGCGGGGGCCAGGGGGGCGGGTGTCGTGGTGCCCACAGGTGGCCACCAGCGGGTCTGCACACTCAGAGTCTCCGCGTGTGGCTGCAGAGTCCAGCACTTCTGAATGCCTCTTTGCCTACTTAAGCAACGTGTCCTTGCTTATTATTTTGATGTATCTTTACCTGAATTGTCAGCCGACTTTCCAACAGGTGTCCGCAGAAGCTCATTTGGTTGCGATGGCTAAGCAAAAGCAGATGGCACATGAGGTCACCTGCAGACCGACAGTCCCGGGGACACCCCGGCCTCCACACGTGGTGGCTGTGGCGGAGCGAAACTCGGACATTGCGGAAGAGACCTAAGGGTCAAACGGCCAGTCGGAGGGATTCTGAGGCTACATTTTTCTATTCCGAACTTGACCTCTATTTTCACATTGCGCGTCGTCTTCACGGGCGAGATGAGGGACCCAAAGACGTGAGTGAGCCACAGTCCTGCTGTTCGGAAACTTAGCAGGGAGACCTGCGTCCCTGACAGTTGCTGGTGGCCTCCCCACGTCCAGGGTGTCTTTCTGTCACATGGCACCATGAGGTTATCCTTTTACATTAAAAAAAAAAACAAAACATTTTTAATATCTTCTTTTTGGAGAAAGAGTTTTAGCACTGAGGTACTTTACAGGATGCTCTAGGGACTGGAAGGGTCCGTTTATCCTAAGAGAAGACAGTGGCGAAAGCTGCCCGCCCCGTTGCAGGCAAGACAGCTCCCCAGCTCCCCACAGGCCGCCCCACCTCCCTGGGGGCGGGGGGGGGGTGTTTACTAACGACGACTCCCCAGGCCATGGAAACACCACCGCCATGTAAGATGATAGTGCACCGATTCGACCCCTTGCTCCCCTTGCCCGAGTCCATTTTAATCAACCTGGGAAACAACAGGGGGAGGAGACGCCCATGGGTGCTGGTCTCGGGGGTGTCTGACAAGCGACGGCAGCGAAGACGCCGAGTCAGCGGCGAGTTTCGTGAAGCCCGCGCCTCGCGGCCTCGAGGGCTGTCTCGGTCGTTTGAAAATGTGGGCGTAAATATTTCGATTTTTAAAATTGAATCCCAAAGGACGTGTTCACCAAATACTTAGCGGATCCTATATCTTGGCGCTAGGAAGCCAGCTGTCCACGACGAATGCGTTTTGATATTTCTGTAGCCGTTTCTCGAGATTCTTTCTGGACGTTCTCATGAGTGAGAAAGGAGATTCCTGACCTTGGCAGAAACCCTGACCTGACACTTCAGTGCCAACCGCTGTCCCCGGGGGAGCTGGCTTCGCTCATGCCCGTCCCTACCTGGGAGCCTCCCGCCTGACCTTCCCTGTCCTCTGCACTCTGAGGTCACCAGAAGCTGACCTCTGATGTCCACCACGCTCCAGAGGAGGGAGGCGTCCACCCGGGCTTGGGAGACAGAGAGAGAAGACTTTGGAACCGATGGCCGGTTTAAACCAGTTCCTGAGGGATGCGTAGGGTTTGGCTGGGTGGCCGTGAGGGGCAGGGTGCTGAGGCTCGGGGAGAAGCCGCGGCTCGCGCCGGGGCCATCGCGAAGCCAGCCCGGGTGCAGAGGGTCCGGGCACAGAGGAGCACAGTGCTGGGCTCAGCCCCAGCGTGGCCTCTCGGCGTCTTCGGAGAAGAAGGGGCTGATGGGAGGGTGGGGGTGTCTG
>NW_006440135.1:3440263-3442421 GCF_000325575.1 Pteropus alecto | reverse complement strand
AGTTTTGTTTTAATCAAAATAAATTCGGATTCCGCAGGTTAAACGGATTCCGGCAGCCTCCTTGGGCGGCCGAGATGCTGTTATGTGAACGGGAATGGCTGGCAGAGTCTGGAAGGTTCACGCCCAGGACCGGGTCCCGAAGCTGGGGCCGCGGCAGCCGCCGGCCGAGCCTGTGTCTTTTACGCGGGCTTCGGCTCTTACTCACCAAACATTTCACACAGTCGCCGAGTCGCAGGACCAGGTGGGCCGTGGACGACTGTCACATTGCAAACGCACGCCCTGATGGCCCGCTGCCCGGAGACGGCCAGCCCCGCCACTGTGGACCGCTCCGCCTCCCCGCGGTCTTGGACTGCACGCTGGGGATCCCCAAGGCCCGGATTTGTTAGATTTGCTAACGAGAAGGATGACGATGGCGGACGCCCCCTCGCCCAGCCCTACGGGGACTGAATTACCTCGGATTGGCCCGGGTGGCCCAGGCCTCCTGCTCCCGGTCTCCAAGGCCAGTGGGCCCGACATTGCACCCATCCCTTCAGTTCCGAATGAACGATCGACACGTGTTGACGCGCTCACAAGGGGACAGTTTCAAAGCCCCGTTCCTCTATCAGATGCCTGTAGGACTCAGTGGCTCACAGACGTGCGGCAGGCTGTCTGATGTCTACGAGGAATTCCTTTTAATAAAGCGAGGACAGTGCCATCGCGAAATGCCTTCCCTCAGACCGGCAGGCCCCCTTCCCCACAGCCGAGGGGGCCAGCCTGGACGGCTGGGCCGGGGACCTTGGTGGCCCTGCGGTTCCCAGCAGAGGGCTTCTGCGAGGGAAACGCGGGTTGTGTTATTAAACAATAATTAAGTCCTCGGGCCGAGTCTTCGGGCTGACTAATCTTGGTGACTGTTTACATGCTACTATTTGTTAAACGGCAAAGTTTATTGATTTGGCCAATCGGTCCCGCATTGTAGATTCCCTCTCAGTCTGTGTTGCTACATGTGGTTCAGCATTTTTAAATGTCAACTGCAAAGTATTATTGATCGGTAATTAAAAGTGTAGAGAAAAATTAGCATAGGAGAAGTTCACGGTCATTAGCGCAAGTACCGCCGGGCGATTATTTAGCGTGTTCTCACATTTATTTTCCTGCTGTTATTGACGTAGAGTATGATGCTCACCCAACAGTTTTTGTTTTGCTAAAAAGGAAAGTTTTAACGTCAATGAGGATTAGCGGCGTACGATGCTTTTCGAGAATGTGCTTGTGCGATCTCCTGGTGCACAGATATGCGAACCCCGAGGTGCGCTGAGCGGGGTGAAGGAGCAAGGCTGAGCTTCGGGAACCCCGGAGAGACGGCGGCCGCTTCCCGGGACTGGGAGATGGGGTCCCGGCTGGAACTGGACAAGGGAAACTCCGAGTGTGAGCTGGCAGGTGGCCTTGCACTGCACGCGTACCCAGGTGTGCTCGGACGCCACGTGGGCTTCAGCTCTCTGCTCTCCTGCCTCATAGGCGTGTTTGTACCAACGATGTCACACAGGAAGATTTTTACTCTGAAAACATGGGCGCCTATTAGATGTAACTGGCGCCCTCAAAACCTGTGCCTGACTCCCGTTCAAAAACCCGAAGCAGGACACCAACGACAGCCGTGCCACAGGCCGGCTGAGGCCGCACGGGGCCAGCAAGGCTGGGTGGCCCTGGGTGCAGGGGTGGCGTTGGTGGCGGCCACTGGGCTCATTGGGTCACCATGTTGAGCCACTGGAGTTTCATTCAGGAGCTCAGAGAGGGCCTTGGAAAGCCAGAGAAGATGGTCAGAGCAGCCAGGCCGGGGGGTGGGCACTGCAGGCCAAAGCCAGGCCACCGGACAGGCCACCGGACAGGCCACCGGACAGGACACCGGACAGGCCACCGGGCGGCAGTGGGCGTCTGGTCCTGGTTCCCGGCGGCGCATTTGTCACCCCGTCCTCCATCCTTGGGGATGTGTGCTCCTCGGGGCCATGCACTCATTTGCTCGCTTTTCCTGCCGCGCGCCCCTGGGTGGGGCCTGGAGACTCGCTGAGAGGGGGTGCAGAGTCGTCGCAGAGCCGGGAGCACAGCCTGGGAGCGGGGCTCCCTCGGGACTGCCACATTCCCCCGGACCCGCGGCCGGGGGAGCGCACTCCGCTGACCAGCGCCTCGCAGG
>NW_006440135.1:3435109-3439728 GCF_000325575.1 Pteropus alecto | reverse complement strand
GGGGGCGTCGCCCAGCGGCGCTGGTCCCGCCGCGGATGCTTCCACTTAATAATTGAGCGAGCTGCCTTTTAAAAGAAATGAAATCTAGTAAAAGGTGATTTTCATTTAATTAATGTGCTTCATAAGAACAACAATCAAATAATTAAGGCAAATCCAATCTCTTAATGCAAACGCTCTTTAAAACAGTCCTTAATTTGGTTTTCAAGATAAATATTAAAGAACGCCTCAGCCCCGGAAGGCCCCTGTCCCTAGCCTCGCTCTGCAGCCTAGTTCCGCGCCCCGAGTTTCCCCTGAGACTGAAAACGCCTGGTCCGGGGCACCGCCCGCCGGCCCCTCCCTGCGGGTGCTCATGCGCGGTTTTTCTTTGCTAGGGATTGATTCGATGCAGCGAATTAAACGTTTTGTCACTTCAGGTCACTAATATCTTGGATGGAATTAAAGCTTTGCATGTCAGGTTGGACATGAAGCGTGCAACACACTCATTTCATTTCTGCAATTTATTTTATACATTTAATTTCTGGACGCGTTTAAGAACTTTTCCAGCATTAACTACACTAATTGTTTTACTGTCCTCAGGTTACCTGAAAGTAAGTAAAACAGAAGAATTACAAAGCAGTTTGGGGCGTTCATCTGTTTTCCGTTAGTGGGGCAGACGTCAGGTCTGTTCTGCTTTCCAGGAGCGGGGGTCTTGGGGACGCCGTCCTGTGACCTGCCGTCGTGGGGCGTGCGTGTGCAGCTGTCCCCTCTGTCGCTTCGGTGGCGGGCACAGTGGTTCCCTCCACTGGGAGGAAGGCGCATCAGCGAGGCCTGCGCCCCCTGTGCACGCGCTCCTTAGCCTGGGCATCTGAGCTCGCGCTTACACAGGCCCGCGGGTTCGGAGGATTGTGAGTGCTCGCGGCGCAGGCCGTCCCGCCGGCTGCGTACACGTCCGAAGCGGAGAAGGAAGGACAGCTCTGGCCTCGGAATCACCGAATCGGCCAGGCCCGGGGTGAGGGGGTGAAGCTGAACTATCCAAGAGAAAGTCAGTTACAGACGGAGAAGGCGTTTTCTCCTGCAGGCTGTCGGGGCCCCTGGCGGGGACAGAGCAGATGTGTCACCAGGTTGTAGTGCAGGGGGACGAGGCTGGGGACCAGGGAGAAGACACCAATGGAAGGCAAGTTCTGGGAGGGACCAGCCGTCCCAGGGGCAGGGGACCCAGCGGCCCTCCAGACCGTGTCCCAGGCCGACACAGGGCTCGGGCACGCACCACGAGCAGACACCAGGGCAGTGGCGTTTTCCTCCGACTTCGCAAAGACTGAGCGACGTGAGCGACCCCGGGTCTGACAGCTCCCACGGGTGGCCACCGATAGCAGCACCCGCAGCTTGCCACGTGGCCGCTGTTTGTCAAGCTCTCTAGAAACAAAGTCTCGTTTCTTCCCACAATCTTATGGGGTGGATGCTGCTGTCTCCATCTTACAGATGAAAGGACCGGGGCCTGGACACGGCGGTGACCTGGAGGGCCACCGTTCAGGGGCACCCACGTGACTTCACCTCGGCCTGTAGGGTGACCGCTGCAGAAGCTCTCTGTCGTGGAGAGAACGGCTTTGGCCAGGGCATTGCGTGGCCAAGGAGAGACCCTGCGTGCTCTACAGGGAACGATCCAGGGCGGGAGAGGGGCTCTGCCTGAGCCAGGGGCGGAAAGGCTGTCCCCGGTCTCCGAGAATCCATCAGCAAGCCGTCGAGGGACCCGTCTTGCTTCCTGAGCCCCCGCTCTGAAATCCGCCCGAGGCGCTCGAGCGCAAAGAGGAACGGTAGAGACACGCGTTTCGGCTCCACAGGCCCGTGCACCCCATCCTTGGTGTGTGGGGTGAAGCCTGCTGGGGGGCTGGCTGCAGGGAACGTTCTTGCTGCCTGCTGCCCGCCGTGGGACAGAGGGCGGCAGGCACCGGCGAGAGGCCTGGGAGAGTCCTAGCTTCGCCCTCGGCCACGCTGCTTAGTGGGCGGGGGCTGCTTCCAGAACTTCCTCGTGTTTGCAGTGGCGCCAGCGTGAGCATGTCCCTGGACACGTCCCTGGACACAGCCAGGTGCTGGACCACGGGGAAGCCAGGCCCCGCTGCTGGGAGCGGGCGGACAGAGACGGGGTGCCTGTGACCCCGCCAGCCGTGAGTGGCCGCTCCTAAGGGCTCTTCCCCTGCGACCCTGAAAGGAACGTCATGGTCGCCCTAAGTCGCTCAGATAGACTAACAGGACAACTCTCCTCTGCAACATTGAGTTTTCCGGAAGCTTTGTTTAAACATAGATGCACCCGGCCCAGCTGTGAGCATCCCGCGGGAGCACCACGCCCGGCCGGAGGGAGCCCGGCCGGAGGGAGCCTGTTCTGTCCCCTCCCTTCAAAGTCCTCCTCATGCCGTCCTGCACCTGGTCCCTGCCCCGGTCCCACGATGGCATGCGTTAGGGGGCCGGCCCCACGTCGGAGCCCACGAGTACATGACATTCCCTCATTGTCCGCAAAACCGGGGGGCGGGGGGAGACAGCGTCTGTGTTGACTTATGTCCTCCGACGTTAAGAGAGAGGTGGAAACTGAAAATGTAATTTAAGTCCCTTCCCACACGGGAGCCGGTGCCCCTGGCGCCCTCGGCAGCTTCGCAGGGACCCGGCGGCCAGGCAGCGAGCCAGAGCGGAGAGAGGCAAACCGCCCACGCCAGGGGTTAAAAGAAACCTGTTACTATGACAACAGATGGGGTCAGATAACAAAATGAGCAGCCACGTTTGATCTTCAAAAAATCCCCTTTCCTTTGCTCCCTGTGGTATCTGGACACTCCATCAAATGCCCAGCAGATAACAAGGATGAAAACCCAGTCGACCTTCGAGAAAACGCAGGCCGGTTGGGAAGAGTGTGGAAGGGAAGAGCCTCTGATGGTGTTTGCCTGGACGCACAGAAACACACAGAAACACACAGAAACACACGCAAACACACGCGGCCGCGCTCACGAAAGCGGCGGGAGCTTCCGAGGGACCCACACGAGTGCTGAGCACGTGGACGTAACGTAACAGGAAGTGTTTTCATGTCACCGAGCGTTGGCACGGGGAGAGGCATCCGGAGTCGCGAGCCTTCGGTGTCAGGACTCGCTGACTCCTTATTTTGGATTAGTCGGTACAGGAACATTTGACGCAAAATCGACGAGTGAACACAATCCCATGCACGTGTGACCGAGAAGTCGCTGGAGAGTTCGCCGTCATCCGGCAATATTTGCAGACAAGCCGATCAGAAAGCACAGGTACGTGGAGAGAGAGAGGAGCCCCCAAAACTTGATGCATCGTTTTCACGCTATTTCGTCCGAGAGAAAGTGAATGGAACCCCGGGAATCGTGCGTGTTTCCTCCCGGTATTCCGTTCAGCCGTTCCTTTGGAATGCGGCGAGCAGTCCACGCAGATTCTGGCTCGACCACGCATTCGTTACTACTCTTAAATTCTTAATAGAAACACGAGAGCGCCCAACACCGGAGCCTCAAGGACCTAGAAAGTGCGGTGTATTGGATTTGTTCCCACGGATCCTCAAATATTAGCTTCACATTTGGAAAATTTCATACGTTCATTAATCTAATTTTCAAAAGGAACTTTTAGAACAGAATAAATTCTGTTCCCCAAAGAACTATTTAATTTTTATTTTTAGACCCATTGGTTAAAAACTACAACTCTCTCGGACCCTCTAACTATACTTTCACATTCAGTTCGGTTCAGTAAAAAAAGGACAGCGAAAGGATTCAGCATTTTGGTCGCTAAAGACACGTTTTAGAAACTCTTGCCATTGCCCGGCATGCGGTTAAACCGAGGACACGGGCTGGCTTTTCTTTATGCTGCGATGCTGTCTCCTCGGCACATGGGCTAAAGCACCCGAGGGCAGAGCAGGAGAAGCAAGCTCCCGAGACGACGAAAAGAGGGATTTATTAATTTCCAAGGGCGAAGGGGAAGTGTTGCTTGCGAAGCTGACGTCATAGCGTTCTGGGAACAAAATCCCTCCCGGAGCAGGGTTTTCAGAGGAGGTGACCCCCAGCACACGTCATCCACTGGAGCGACTCGGCCCTGTTAAGACACATGTCTTCGTAGGCACTTGCCCGTTGATACCCGCACAGGTGTGGACGCCACCCCGGCAGTAGAAGCTTGCTGAGTCTTGTACCGCATGGCAGCTCAGCTACGGAACCCTCCCACGAACCTTTGTCACAAATCGCAGTTTCTTACATCGAGACAATCTTGAACTCTCCGACACCAGAGGTTCTACAATGTATCGTCGGATCCGTAACTTTTCCAGCTACTTCCCTCATTTGAGTGTAAGCCACTTACCCTCAAATACCAATGCTAACGAGTTTGCGTATTAAAAGTATCAATCGTATGTCACATACAACCGTTATGTGTTTCTCTAAACCATTTCATAAGTCTTAGTTGAATAGAATCATACTTAATAACTTTGAAAATACATCTCGTGTTAGCAACCTTTAAAAAAATAAAAGCCTGAAAAACTCGAAGACATACTATATGTGTTTTCGGGAGAATCAATTTTTTTCTTTCTTTTTTAAAAATAAAAATAGTCTCTAAAAGCCTTGCGAATACTTTAAAAAATAGATCTTTCATGCCAGTAGAAA
>NW_006440135.1:3427238-3429105 GCF_000325575.1 Pteropus alecto | reverse complement strand
TACGTATGTATACCTACACACACGAATACACATATGTGCCTTTTGTCCTTCACTCTATGATAGCAGAACCAATGTTCTTTTAAACACCCAAAAACCTAACTGGATCTTATTGAGTATTCATCATATATTTGTTAAATGAATATATAGAAGTACTGCATGAAAACATACCAGCTAATAAAAGGTGTTCAAAAACAATAGAGGGAAGATGAATAATTCTAAAAGATAAACTAAGAAAAATTATCTAAGATGAAGCCAACTGAGTTTGGATTATGGGTATACGCAAATCATTCTTAAAAGAACAAAGGAAAGCATTTATGAGGGAAAGTGACATTTATGAGGGAATGTGATTTAAAGTAATGGACAGATGTGGGCCAATTGTCCTTAGTCACTTCTAAAAGTCTGGGGTTACAAAAAGAAATTCCTGAAAAATATCTGAAAGGTGATAAACACTAAGGTCCCGAGACGACAAAAAGAGGGATTTATTAATTTCCAAGGGCGAAGGGGAAGTGTTGCTTGCGAAGCTGACGTCATAGCGTTCTGGGAACAAAATCCCTCCCGGAGCAGGGTTTTCAGAGGAGGTGACCCCCAGCACACTGGAGCGACTCGGCCCTGTTAAGACACATGTCTTCGTAGGCACTTGCCCGTTGATACCCGCACAGGTGTGGACGCCACCCCGGCAGTAGAAGCTTGCTGAGTCTTGTACTGCATGGCAGCTCAGCTACGGAACCCTCCCACGAACCTTTGTCACAAATCGCAGTTTCTTACATCGAGACAATCTTTAACTCTCCGACACCAGAGATTCTACAATGTATCGTCGGATCCGTAACTTTTCCAGCTACTTCCCTCATTTGAGTGTAAGCCACTTACCCTCAAATACCAATGCTAACGAGTTTGCGTATTAAAAGTATCAATCGTATGTCACATACAACCGTTATGTGTTTCTCTAAACCATTTCATAAGTCTTAGTTGAATAGAATCATACTTAATAACTTTGAAAATACATCTCGTGTTAGCAACCTTTAAAAAAATAAAAGCCTGAAAAACTCGAAGACATACTATATGTGTTTTCGGGAGAATCAATTTTTTTCTTTCTTTTTTAAAAATAAAAATAGTCTCTAAAAGCCTTGCGAATACTTTAAAAAATAGATCTTTCATGACCAGTAGAAAATCATTTATCAATTGCCTACAACGTATGAAACACTAGGCAGAAATAATGTGATTAAACGATATGTTTTATAATATGTTAGTTTTATTCAATACCTGACTTTAAGCACATATTTTAAAATTAGTAAAAAAGTCAAGAGAACATCATTAAAATTAACTAGTGAAAAAGGTCGAGTAGAAAATCCAGTTACTTTTCCCCATTAGACCACATGTATTGAGAGATTCCTTCTCCAGTCTGAATACAGGTGGAAAGAGAAGCTGTCAGTTCATCAGGAAAAGCAATCACTGCTGTAAATTGATTAAATAAATATAAACATGATAAATAAATAAATAGTATCTGATAAGGGTCTCTCAAAAGGCGTGAGTAGATGCCAACAGAAATTAGGTTCTATCATTTCTTGTGTTTTCTTTTTTATTCTAAAAATCCATTTAAATAAGAGTTCGGTTTTGAGCGTTGTTATGTGTCTGGTTCCTCTTTCATTAAGACTGTCCCCCACAGAAAGCATTTTCAAGTAGTTTTCAAAAGCCGGCTCCCAAGACTCGTCCCTGAGAAGCGGGCAGGAGAGGGTCTGGCTCCCTCAGATGTGCAGACAGCGCTCCCGGGTCAGGCCTCAGGAGAGGACTTTGTCATATGGAAATGTTTAACGGTCCGGCTCACAGCCTGCGGAGGCTGCCTTTTATCTTTGCAGGGTTTGAACACGAC
>NW_006440135.1:3422908-3427220 GCF_000325575.1 Pteropus alecto | reverse complement strand
CCGGGAAAGGCCTCCGAGTGAGTGCGTGCCGCTGTCTCCCAGGCCCCTAATCGGGGTCTCCGAGGAGCCAGTTACTAGCATTCGATAAGGAGGCTTTCTTGTCGTCTCCTACGTGGCCTTCAGTCTTCATGTTCCTGCAAAGTAATATGCTCTCACCGTTTAAAAAAAATAAGCAGAAGCAACTTTAAGACTGCAAAATAAAAGTTAGTCATGAACGCAGCTTTGGGATGTGTTTGCGTCTGTGCATCTTTTAAGTATATTGAAACATCTGAAATCGCACTAAATGCTCGGCCTTATCAGCTCCGATGGATGACCCCCTGCCTCTGCCTAATCCCCAGATCCACACGCTCTGCTTCACAATTACTTTTAGAAAGACGGTGCATTCTTACTGGTTTTCCACGAAGAGTATTTTAAATAATAAAGACTTTGCGTTACATATCAAATCCAAAGCAGATTGTTACTGGCCAGCCTGCATTTTCCACTTGCGACGAGCACGTGCTTCCTTGAGAACGGGCCAGCTCCCCACACGGCAGAGCGCTGTCTGGGTCTCCGCTTCTCCCCCTCGGAGCTCCTGAAACCCGTCCCTCCGCGGGGAGGACCAGGCTCTTGATGCCCCAATCCACAGCGGACCGACTGTTTGGCTGTACAATAACAAATGATTAATAAATGATAAACTCAAAATAAGCGAACTGCGTAACTGCAAGATTCGACCGTGTCTAAACGGTGACTTCCAGTTCCTGTTCTTTACTGATGGCCGTGAGGGGACGAGTCGTTTGCAGAGCGTTGCCGCTAAACCGCCCTTGGTCCGCTGAGCGTGGATGAGAACACCAAGGCCATCAACGGGAAGGACTGGCTAAGGTGCTGGGACAACTGGGCAGCCACATGCAAAAGGATGGAGCTGGACCCTTCCCTCACGCCATTTCCGAAATCCATTCGGGATGGATCGATGACCCGAACGTAAGAACTAGAATGATTAAACCCTCAGAAGGAATCGCAGGGGCGAATTTCCGTGACTGCGCATTTGGCCGTGGATGGGTTATTAAGGACGGTACCAAGAGCGTGAGCGATAAAAGACCAAATAGACAAGCTGGATGTCGTCAGAATTAAAACCTTCTGTGCTTCAAAGGACAATATATCAAGGAAGGAAAAAGACAATGAACAGAATAAGCAAAGAAATCATGTATCTGATTTGTAAGTGGAATTCACGAGAGACTCCTGCTCTTAATAATAAAAAGGCAAATGTCTTAATTTAAAAACGAAGAAACAGTCTGAATATGCTTTTCTCCAAGGAAGGTTCACAGAGGGACAGCGAGCACGTGGAAGGACGCTGCACACCTTAGTCACCAGGGCCATGCCAGTCAAAGCCACAGCGCGAGGACACTGCCTACCCACCTGCCACGGCCACAGTCAAAAGTCAGGTAACAACGCACGTGGCCCGAGGCGCTAAAAATCAGCAGCGTCGCACCGCTGCGGGCGGCAGCACAGACTGGCTCCGCGCTGGGGAACAGCCCGCAGCTCCTCAAACGATCAAACACGGCCTCGGCACCGCCCAGCGGGGCCTCCTCCTGGCAGCTCTGACGGAGGCGACGGCTGCACAGAACCGTGAACGCGCAGACACTATTCAAGGGCGCATTTTAAATAAACGAATTGCACGCCGTGGGGATTGTATTTCGGCGAAGCTGCGCAATAGCAGAAACCCACGTTCGCCCCTCCCCCACTGAGTCCCCCGCCCCCTCCCAGAAGCCTTTGCGCAGCCCCCCCGAAGTGCTCACCTGTGCTCACTGGGGCTCCGGTGGCCTGGACAGGTGGCTTGCCGTGGTAAGTCCGAGAGCAGCTTCACAGACGGCAGAGGTGATTCTGTCTGACCTTAGGTGGGGGCTGTCGGAGCACCGGCCAGTCCAGCCCTGGACAAGGGACCGAGGAGCCCACCCCTCCCACGCGGGGCCTGCTCTGTCCCCCCCTTGCAGGCTTCTGCTTCCAGGGAGCAGTGCTCGTGGAGTTGGGGAGCCGTCGCCCCAGGAGGCAGCCTTGAGCGATGACTGCCCTCCCCCCTGCCCGGCCTGGCTCCTGGTCTCACCCTCTGTGCGCCGACACAGACGGCAGAGCCTCCCTCCTCCCCAGACCACTGGCACGTGGGCTGTCCTGTCAAGCCTTAAGGAAGAAAAGGGGGTCCCCGGGCCCCACAGCTGCTCTCGAGCTTCCTGTCTATGTGACAACCGATGTTGATCTGTCAGGCAATTAGCCACTGTGACTCTTCACCTCTAAACTGTGCAACCTGGTTATCTGCCACCTATTTAGAGAGGCCAGGCCCGGGCGTGTGTGACATCGCAGTGGACCAGTTCCAGCGTCCGTGGGGACACTTGTGTGCATCCAGCTTTCCCGCAGCTTCGCAGTGTGCACAAACGTGAGGGCTTTCTGGGGCGGGGGGCTCACTCGGGGACTTGGCTGACTTTGCTCCTAATCTGTCCTGCCCCAACTTTGCAGTAATAAAGAATGTGGCACAAACGACAGTGACGATGGCCCAGATCAACACATCCCCGTCGTGGAAACGCCGGCCCCGGCCTCCCGCAGCGGCGAGACGGTCGACGTCGTCGGCACACGAACTCCAGAAGTTTCTGAAAAGAAAATCAAAAAGCAACAGGACCGGAGAGCTGGTGTCCCTGGGTACCTAAGCGGCGCACTGAGTCGGCGGCTTTGGCTCATTCGGACACCAAAGCCTCGTCTGGTTCTGACACCCAGAACTGCGAAGACTCACGGGGGGAGGGGATGCACGGCCCAGGCAGCAGCACAAACGTGGCCCGCGCGAGGTGCCCCGGGCCTGCTTCAGCGCGGGGCGGAGGCCGTGCACGCGTCACGGCGACCGTGTTGCCACTGGGGCGGCCTCGCTCCCAAAGCTGGTCGTCACTCCTCGGGGACGGTGCCTGCCACGTGCCCTCGTCCATCCCGGCACCGGTTGGCGAGCGCAGGCTGCAGTATTTGATAATGGGCAAGTCCAGGCGTTGTAGAGTTTATGAGCCACAGAACTTTCTTTCCGGCCGGGGGCGTTTACTCCTTGCCGCCCTGTTAAGCCCGGGGTGCTGGGTGGCACCGGCCCCTGCCCGCACCTGAAAACACCCATCTTACCTGGAAGGAAGGGAGGCACCGGGAGGCAGACGCGGAAACAAACATTCGCGCTTGTATCATCATTACTGTTTCTGACACGAGCAACCGGAAGCTCGAGAGGACTAAGGCGCTCATCGAAGGTCACGACACAGCCTGGCAGGAGGACCGAGAGAGACCTGGAGCAGGGCTGTGCTGTCCCCACGCCAGGCCCGCGACGGCTGAGCAAAGCTTTTGCAAGGAGACCCTCCATTCCCGCTGGGAGTCCGGGGGCCGGGCGGGCTGTGGGAGTGCCACCTGCCGAGTGCCACCTGCATAGTGCCACCTGTGTAGTGCCACCTGCGTAGTGCCACCTGCCGAGTGCCACCTGCCGAGTGCCACCTGCCTCTCTCGCAGCTCGTGTTCCCTTCTCCATCAAGCTGCACAACCCCGAGAAGCTGACGTCCGGTTGGAAAGTTTGACCTGGAATTCAGGGTGACTGACGTGAGCACCAGGTGTGTGATGCGGCTGTGAGGCAGTCGACAGTCGGTAGCGTTTGAGGTGTTCCTGTTCCTGGGGAGGTCAACGCCGGACAGGAGCAGACGCCTGAGTGCCTGTCTGCAGTGGGGAGCAGTGAGCATCCCACACAGCCCCCGAGTGTCGGCTGCTGTCCCCAACGGGGTCCAACTCCCTCCCGCGGGATCGGGTCTCTGTCACGTCAGTGTGGGGAACCTCTGCCATGGGTGATGGCTTAGGAGAGGTCCAGGACACCGCCAGCTGCCCTGTGTGAGGGCACTTGATTACGAGTTTTCGAACACTTTTAGGTTCACGATGACATCGAGATGAGGGCACAGAGAGCTCTCCCGCAGTCGCCACCTGCCCAGCAGGCCCCCTGGGCTGCGAGCGTCCCCTGCCCAGGCGCATTTGCTACAGCTGACACACCCCCGAGGACATGTCCTTGTCGCCCATGCTCCACAGCAGGACCGCGGGCGGCCGGGCGAGGAGCAGCCGCGTTTTCTCGGAGAACTGCGAACGGCCTCCCTCCGCCTCGCCGCGTCGCATGTGCGTGCGTGCGTGTTGCAGAGGCGGGGGGAGGTGTTGGTAAAGTAAAGGTGTCATCGGTGGATGGCGAGCCCCGCAGGCACCCGGCTAGCTGTCACCCCCGTCGGCTGTAACGCACGTGCGCGCAGAGCGCCGTGAGGAGACAGCGGTGGCCCTGCTGCTGGGCGCCTGC
>NW_006440135.1:3401352-3422453 GCF_000325575.1 Pteropus alecto | reverse complement strand
GAGGGCGCGCGGGGGGCGCGTGGCACGGGACTTCCCAGGCGGGCGCGCCCACCGCGGATTTCTCCAAACGCGCATCAACAGGGATGATCCCGTTTACAGTGACGTTATCCGGTATAATTTACAAACCACAAAACTCACCCGCGTTCAGTGTACGAGTCACCGGTTTTTAGTGGATTCGCAGCGTGGCGGCATCCGCATCCGCCACCCCGTCCAGCTGTGGAGCCAGCGCCCGGCCCCAGACAGAAAGCGGGGTCTGCACCTGCGCCCCGCCCCGAATTTAGAATGTAAGTATCTTATGTTCATATTGCTCAATGGGGACAAAAAGTAGACTATAGATCAACATGTGAGTCATTTAAAAAATTTTTAAAAATGTGTACATAAAGAGATGGAAAGCCAGGAGGTACACAAGGATGGTAGCTATGCTGGTGGGGTTGTCTCCGCTGACTGCGGAGCGGTGTCGCACGCGGCGGCCACGGCCACTCCGCTCCTCCATCTGCGCGTCGCTGGGCGGCGCGTCCGCTCCCGGCCGGGAGAGCAAAGCTCTGTGAACATTTGCACTCAGGCGCGGACGCACGTTTTCCCTTCTTTCGGGTAGATTTTTAGTATTATCTCTTTAATGCGCGATAATAGTCAAGCTTATGAACGTCTAAATTTTCTTTATGTGTATTTTCAAGTAAAGCACCGTGTTGCTCAGAGCCGCCACATGCGTGCGTGCTTTTTTCTAAAGAAGACGAGGTAATGAACTTACTACGTAAGAACAGATTCAGATTTTGTCATGTCCCTGTATTCATCGCTACGTATTTTCTTTCCTTTTTAGAATTTTTGGAGAGTTCTGTATGACATCTGTATGGAAAAAAAAACCCACACAAGTGACAAATCTACATGGAGGAAGAGAGCAGAAAAGAAAGGTTTATTTCTAAATTAACATCAGTTAAGTAAACAGTTGCCGAGTTGGAGCAAACCCCGTTGGCACGACGTGTCCGATCGTGTCTCCGACTGGAACCCTGATCACACCGATCCGTCAAGGTCGCGGAGGTGAAGCACTTGAAACCGGAGCTGCCGGGAGGAAACGCCGGACGACATCTCTCCTGGGTATTACCGCACATGGAACCCCGAATGCGGGAGCTCGCGAACCTCATGTCGAAAGTCCCAGCGTCACAAAGCAAAAACCGTATCCCAGGCACTAGGCTTCCAAGCGCGAAATCGGAGCTGGAGAAGAGAGACGCGCTTTGGGCCAGACAAAGCATTCGAGGAAGCGGAGGGCTCTGGGCTAACTATAGAATTGTCTTTTTCTTTTTTAACTGAAGAGTTTAAAAAAAGCGATCTGCACCTATCACTAGTAAACATTTTATAAATCTGGAATGCGTACCTCCTCATCGTTCAATAACGAAAACTGACACGGTTAGTGCGAACGTGAAAACCCTGTTCGGGGTCCTGGAACGCAGCCTGGAGGGTTCTGGGGCGCCGCCCGCTGCACGCCTTTCTTTGTTTGTGGGGCCAGCACGTCACATGCTGCCTCCAAAGTGGAAAAGCGGATGTGGGAGAGTCTGCCTGTCCCCCGGCGCACACCGGCCTCCCGCTCGTGCGGGGAATAGAAACTGCCCGCTGTCTGGTGACCCACACGGGGTGTCCACGGGCCACCGCGGGACCGTTGCTACGGAACTTTATTCCAGAAGTTCTAGTCTTGCATATGAAACAAGTTAAAAGATTGGAGGGCAAAACACAAGGGTCGCGTAATTTTTGGAAAACGACTGTTCACCTAAAACCTCCAGAAAGGCAACCGTTCATTCTACGAGAAGGTTAGCGGAACCCGGGCGGAGGGCCGCGGGGTGGCCGGCTCCTCGCTTCTGGGCCCCTGGGCCAGCAAGAACCAGAGAGCAAGCAGGAGGGGGGCCGCCCTCCCCACGACCGCCCAGCCTGCGAAGCACCGAGAACGTGACGGGAACGCAGGGAGCAGCTGGAATCCGACAGGCGCCTTGGCCGCTGCAGGAGGGGAGCCCGGTTCACAGACGGGGTTCCACACTGGAAGCTGCTGACCCCGAGCTGGTTTATAAACAGCGCACGATCCCGTCACCGCTGGGCTGGCGGAAGGACTCAGTGGACGCCGCAGTCCAGATGTCTTAGGAGAATCCGAGGAGAGATTCTAACTCGCCAGACGCTCGAGGCCCCTGAAGCTACGGGAAACGCGGAGCTGGACGAGGGCGGGAGCGGCAGGAGCAGAGCAGCGTGGAAGCGCCGGACGGACGCCGTCTGCGTTACCGAGAGGCGGTCGGCAGGCGGGGAGCGAAGCCTCTGGGCGATGGGGAGGGGACCGTGCGAACAGTCGGTGCCAGGGACGTGCACTTGATCTTCACAGTGTGCTGTGCTGGGCAGACCCCAGACGGCGGGCGTCAGATGCAGGAAGGGCAGGGCAGGGAAGGCTCAACGTGAAAACAACTTCAGAGAGAGACACCGAGAGAGGCTGATCCGGCCACTGGAGAAAATTCAAAGAGAAACGATCCTTCCGTGTTTAAAACAACCCACACCATCAATCACGTTACAAACCAAACCAAAAAGTAAGAAAAAGTTCTTGACCGCAAAGAATTTTATTCTGACGGTGGAATCATGCGAAATCCTGTAATAAGGAGGAAAAACATCACAATAAAAATGGGAAAGTAATATTAATACCATTTGGCAAAAGGTATAGACATGAATAAGCTTTTAAAAGTATTTGGATTCTCCAAAAGTCAGAAAAAAATAAAAATCGAAACCTTGAGATAGATAAATTTTATCTGTCAGACCGACTTGGATTTAAAATCACAGCCACCGGGGCCAGCGAGGGTGTGGAGAGAGGACGAGGTGGGACCCACAGGGGCCGAGGGTCGGCTGCCGTCCTGGAGCTTCCCGCACGTGTGTGCGCATTACAACGCATTTTGTTCAATGTCTAAACTTACCTATGCACAGCTGTAAAAAAAGCATTTGTTAAGTACATAAGTGTGTAATAGGCGCCTAGCTTTGTGGAAGACACGCGTGTGCCATTATAACAGACACGTCAGAACAGAACGATGTTTTTACATTGTGAGAATAATTTCAGGTTAGTTTAAAATATATTTTCCAAGCTACCGTGTGTTTTTGCATTGACCACCCTCTGATAATATATATATAAAAAAAAGTTCTTAAAAAAAAAAATACTTTAGTCTTTAAAGGAGAAATTCAACAAGTAGAGCAGTAAATACAAACTTAACTGGTGTGTAAGTAATTAACGGTTTATTCTTCACATCATCCTTGCACTTCTGAGAAGAGAAGGTCGTTGACCGAGTTACGGTACTGAGCATAGGAATCAATCTCAGCCCGCGTGGAGGGTGGGGAGGACGAGGTAAGGCATTCTCCTGTCTGCCTGGCCATGGCCGGACGGAGGCGATTCAGAGCAACCCCTCGCTTTGGGGTGCGGGCTCCGCTTGGCAGGACTCTGAGGGCCCCGTCGAACTCCCCGAATCACACGGATCCCCGGAGGCGTCGCTCGGTACAGACCCCACACCAGACGCCAAAATTAACATGCAAAGCGACTTATTTTAGTCAAGGGGCAAATTTTTTTTATAGCCAACTCTCTGCGGAGCTACCAAACGGGAGAAGTTCACAATTATTTTGAATGAGTACCGTTTAAAAAAAACCTAACTAAAATATTTTCTGATTTTATAGCGTTTGATAAAGTCGGGGAATTTTTTGATGTGTTTCCTTTTAAAGTGAATGGATGCTGTTTTGGCAACTTTGATATTTCATTTGAAGGGAGCATAATAAACTGCTTTCTTTGTATCGATCGAAGAAATATAGTGCTTATTTTTTTGCTTGGTTTTCTAGTAGTTATTCAATAGGTGAAAGGCCAAGGCCATCCGTTTCCTAACAGGACATTTTGTGTGAGATTTGCAAGTCCTACAGGCACCTTTAAGCATGGATAAATATGCACCCTTGGTTTCAGATGGGCAGTTTTTTACCACCAAAGGATGATTATGTTGTGTGCCTTGAGACATTGGCTATAATATATTTCCTGTCCCTTTATTGCATTTTGGAATCATAAACAATGACTGTTTGGCTCAAAGCCATTTATTCAGCCCAAAAAGACATTATTTGCACAACAAAAATCAATAAAAATGTTACTAGGTCTGGCTGGATACTTTGCTTAACTGTGATATTTGTCTATCACTGATGGCACGCCATCTCTCGCAGGAGACCGGGGCCAAAACACAGCTATCGATCCAGTCAGCGATGATGGATACTGGCATTTTGAAAGGGCTGCTGCGGAGAATCTCGATTAAAAAAATATTTCTAGGTTTCGCCTGGAGCAGAGTCGAGATAACCCCGGCGAGCAGATTTTCTCTGTTCTGTTGGGTTTCTCCCCCTTGTGGCGGGGACGTGCTCCGGACCAAAGCCATTATTGAAGGAATTAAGTCAATCTATGTTTAGCCAAAGGCTTTGGCGGCGTCTGGAGCCCAGCTGACTCCGACAGCAGCCCCGCCCTTCCTGCCCCCTTAAAGCGACGGGGAGCAGCTCACACGCGTGGAGAGACGGGGCCCGTTTTCTCTTTTCGTGCTATCTGTCGACGTCTAGAAAAACAGGACACACTGCGTCCCCCCAATAATCGACTGTGCAGAGTCACTTTTGCAAGGGGCAATGACTAAACGCGTTAACTAAAACGGAGCCAGCGTGAGGGACGCAGAGAACGCACCAAATGGGTTACAGACAATTTATGGCCCCGAGCCTGACGAAAAAGTGATCTATTATCCCCCGGTGTCATACATTTAAAATATGAAATTGTTTTTCATTTTTTATTTGCTATCTCCTCACCTGCACCATAAATCTGAGACGTGGAGCCCTGGTGAATATGTTCATTTTATTTTATGCCATTTCATTTCTTTTATTTATTCATATATTTATGCCACACCTTTTTTACAAAGGCTGCGTGGACAGATGGAGCTGTGGGGACCGAGGCCGGTGCTCAACGGGGTGAGCAGGTGCTGTGAGCGGCTGTGGGTGGCGTTGGCTTTTCCACCTCCTCAGCTGTCCCCCGGTCTGAGCTGCCACCGCAGAGTCCCTGCGCTGCTCCGCCCGCCGAGGGCCGCTGTGACTTTCAACCGCTCAGACGCTCGGGGCGAGTCCAGGGCAGTGGGGTCGAAGCCGCCCAGTCCTTGTGTTGTGCTTCCTGTCGGGCCGTCCTTCTGCTTTTAATCCGGAGGCACCTGTCGTCGGCTACGTGCACATTTCCATTATCCATCATTATTATTTTTAATCAACACAATGTTCCGTTCGCGGTGGAAATGATTAGAATTCGCAATTACAGATCAGCTGATGCTGCCGGTGACGAAGCCGGTGGGGGGTTTAGAGGGACCGTGGCCGTCGTGGCTGCGTCTCGCGGCTGTGTCTCCACAGGTCATCGGCGGCCAGGGTCTCCAACACGCGCGCTTTGTGCTAGTGATACACGAGGTTTTCAGTGTTCTCGCGTGTGACTCTCTCGACTTGCATTATGGCTACACGTGTAAGGACACAAAAGTGTTATATCACAATAATTAAAGCACATTTTAAAGAGGTTAAATGACTAATAAATACTGAACGCATGTAAATACCTGCACACACATCCGTGTGCATGCGTGTGCATGTGTGTGTATGCGTGTGCGTGTGCGCAGCCGTCTCCTGACTGGGCAGCTGTCCATGCGTTTGCCACGGCGCACTCTGCGGGTCTGTTTGTTGTAAAGCGCTCACCTGCATGGCCCTCTGCAGGTGGCATCCTGCTGGCGGCTCGGCCGTCACTCACACACATTAGAGACGCATCTCGCAAAGCCCCGTAGGGAGTCAGGGGTCCCTGCCACATCCTGGCCACCATGCCCGTGGCCTTCCTGAACCTGCGTGTTTGCTGGTGACTCCGACTCACTCCCCGTCCATGGCCGGCGAGGCGTCTTGCCCTTCGAACACTGCGGGACAGACCGACCCGGGGCGCGCGCCCCCGTCACAGCCTGTGCCCCGTTAGTAGTGAAATAGTCACCACACAGCTCCGTGTAAATGACAGCCAACGAGCTGGCTCTGTCTTCTCCTGCCGGTTCTCCTAAATTTAAAAGGGCTCTGCCGACGTCTGTCTTGTGCGTCGGGGAAGAGAGTGGCCCAGGCTCGCCGACGCTTCATCCGTCAGCGACGCGGCTTCTAACGTTTATTTTGATCCCGATTTAGCCTGTTTCTGTTCAACAGGCTAAATCGTCGTGAGATCTTAATCGTGAGATCTTAATCATCGTTCATCATCGGGTGCTCATCTTTTCCTTACAAGTAGGTTCTCTGGGGGAGCGTGGACAGGATAAGCCTGTGTTTGGGGGCTCCACAGAGAATAGATTGCGGATGTTCTTTTTAATCAGCTGAGAAACGGGCCTAATTAGAGGCCTTTAATGCATTATTTGTTGAATGACTGTTGAAGTGAGAATGTATTTAAGTTTAATACTAAATCTAGTTGAGTTAATTGGAGTTAAATTGTCTTTTCAGTGACTAACCCAGCGGAGTGTGAACGGTGAATGACCCCTCGCTGGAGCCTCGGAAGACCTCCAGCCAGGAATCCTCTTTGGAAAAGGGTGGGCCCAGGTTTCCATCTGGTCAGCAAGGAAGGGCCAGTCTGCGGCGGAGACGGCCCCGCGCTCCTCCGGCGAGGCCAAGGCCATCCCTCTCCGCCCCGACGGCCCGACTCCCGGCGCTACGGTTCCGCGCTATTCCGTTATCAGGAAAAGGTGCTGTTTTACGGCATCCAGAGCATGTGCGGGGGACGGGACGGTCATGGGGCATGGAATTCATTCGCGGGTGCCGGCCCTTGACGGGGCATTGTGTTCGGAGGACGCTCCAGAAATCTCACGGCTAGTGCCGTGGGGGGCGGGGGGGAGGGGCGGGTAAAGACTCCTCTTCCTCGATCGATTGTCGCTCACGCAGCACACGCCGAACAATGACGCCACCTCTCACTCGCAGCTGCAGGCGGAGCCTGCTCTGCGCCCCCTTTTCCCAGCCAAGGCTGTCGTTAAACGTAAGAGCAAACAGCACATCGAGAGGCCAAGTGTTTTATTAATTTATCATCAGAATTATCTCAGTGCATTAATATTAATAGCCTCGAATTGGATTTCATTTAAGAGGTGACTCTTGGATGTTCGTGCGGCTTTTTAGTGGCTTCGCCATCAGTCGGAAATAAAGTGGAGCGTTTCCTTTAAATTGCACGAGTCCCAAGCGGGCGCCAGGGGCATCAGAGAACCAGGAACCGTCCACCCTCATGGTATCTCACGGTGTCGCTGCGGCCCCTGTCCACGCCTTCACCCCCACCGAACCCCGGGCAGCCCCGGTCTGCTGCCGCCGCCCCGGCTTCGCCCCCTCCGGGATGCCGCCGGTTGGACTCACGCGGGGCGCAGCCTTTCAGACGGGCTTCGTCCGCGCCGTGACGGGCATTCACGTGTCCTCCGTGCTGCCTCCCGGCTCGATAGCGCATTTCTTTTTAGCGCCGAGTGCCACGCCGCCGTCTGGACGGACCCCAGTCTACGTAGCCGTCAGCTCCGGAAGGATCTGGTTTGCTTCTGAGTCTGGGCGACGATGAACGAAGCGGCCGCAAAGGTCTGCGTGCGGCTTGTTGGGGGGACGCTGGCTTCCAGCTCTTTTGAGTCAATGCCGAGGACGCGGTTGTTGGGCCTGGTGATGACAGCGTATTCCGTTTTGTGAAAAATCACCAAACCGCCTTGCAAAGGGGCTTTCGCGTTAGGTTCTGAGAATCGACTTCCTTTGATGATGCAGAGGGAGCTGTAATGTTACGCTTCATATTTTCCGATTTTTCCAAGTCCCGACACATCTCAGCTTGTTAGTTTCCCGACGGTCGGCAACTTTGGCGTTGGGGGGGAAGGGGGAGCCACGTGGGGCCCGGGCTGGAGGCGGTGCCTGCGATGGAGCAGAAAGACGCTGGCTCCCACCCCACCCCCGCCGGTGCTGCCCCCACAGGGAGCGCAGGGGCGTGGAGAAGAGGCGACAGGCAGGGCAGGGGTGAGCTTTCACCACCCGCAACAGACACCGGGCCATGCCATCTCTGTCGGGCCTTTTGAAAAAGGAAACTATCATCTGCTACCCCCGATTTAAAATGCCAGTGCTCCTTCAGGTATGATAGAAAGAAGACGCGATCCGTCGCCAAAACTTAGAGAACTCAGTAGCTCCCGTCCGTCTGGTTCGTTTACTGAAGCCGCAGACCACGTGGTGTCTCCGGCCGTCAAGCCTTTCTCAGCCCCTTTCTCGAGGCCCTGGACTCGGCAAACGCCTGAGCCACAAAACCCCGAGGACTGGAGTGTTTTTCCTGAAAGAAACATTAAATACGCAGCACGAGCCACCCAGGCACGCACATTTCGGGGGCTCTGGCGGTCCCAGGAGGACCTGGACTGCGCCCTCGTGGGTGTGCACACGCGACCTTACACGCAACGAGTGTGAAGAAACGCATCGTGTGCACCGCGCATTTTGCCGAGTGAAAGATCATCTTAAAATACGAGCTTTCCGAATGAGAGGCTGAAGCTTTCCCCAGATGCTCTGGCGGATCGATCTAAATCGAAACTCGAGGGCAAAAAAATCTGTCCAAGTGTCTACTTAAAACAGGGAAGGAGAGATTCTAGCTCAAATACGCAGCCTTAGAAAGACACTATTTTTAGACAGTCAATTTTCTTATCTCTAAGCTGCCCTCAGATCTGCTCCGTTAAAGCCTGAGCTGAAGATTGGAAAGGAAAAACCAGCCCGCCTTCCCCTGACCAGCACTGCGGCTCACCTCGGGCACACCGGTCGGTTCCCTGGGGGCCCGGGGCTCTGTCTCCAGGGACGCACGGACCCGGTCACTCCCCCTCCCAGTCTCCAAGGGGGAGGTGGGAGCGGAATTATAATTTGAGAATATTTACTTTCCAAGTCAGGTTAATTAAAACTCTCCAGTCTGGGCCTATTTGAGCTAAATAATGTAATTAAGAAGACATTCGATTTCTCACCTGTTCATTACGGCATTTACAGTGACAAATGGTCTCCCTACAATGACAACACAGCTTCCATCTCTCATCTTGCGGTTCACAATTTTCTGCTCCCACCTTCCTGCGCGTCCCCTTTCCGTGGGCAGTGAGTGAAACCCGTCTTCTGTGGGGGCGGGGGCCGCCGGGTCCCAGGCCGCGGGCTCGGAAGGGCGCCAGTCAGGCTGGGAGCTCGGGCTTCAGGTCCGGTGGCGCCTCCTGCTGCAGCGACCTCAGGCCCGTGTCTTCATGATGGTGCCTCCCAACAAACGAAACCCAGAAAGACCAAATCAAGCGAACAGGCAACCGGACAAAACCCACGGCGAGGATGCGGCCGTTGCCTCGTTAACAGAAGCGCGTCGTGAGGGCCGGTGCGCGACGCCCGGGAATGACGCCCTCGATGCCGGCGAGGCCCGGGAATGACGCCGTTCTATTGAGTTTGAGACCCCCAGCCATTCGAGAACGTCGCTCGGGCATTTCTCTGTATACGGAACTTCACGACAAGTTCACACACAGTTCACAGGAAAGGTAAATTTGTCATTTTGAACCGCAACCTCAAGTGAAAGACAATGGGAGAAGCGAACAGCTGTGCGGTTACTGTAATGTCTTAAAGGGACAGCAATAAATTGCCAGGACGTTTTTATGGAGTTTCTTAACCTTTGGCCTCGGGAGGGGGGATCAATAAGATATTAAGGAAATCGTGAATTGATGCTTCGCAGAGAGTAGACATCAGTGAGGGCTCCGCGGCCGAGACAAACGTCCGAACCAGGCGCCTGGCGTCCGGGTCTGACGTTGCAAGGCCGGTGACATCGGGCGGGAACTGCGTGCGTCATTCTGCGCCCGCGAGGCGGACTTCTCGGCGCGGGGCGCACCGGACGCTTGGGCGGGGCTCGGCCATCGGGACGGAACCTCTGGGGGAAACGAAGGGCACACGGCCGTGCGGCAGTGGGGAGCGCGCTCCGCGCAGCTGGAGTGTCACGCGGGTCCCGAGTGACTCACGCTGCTCTCGGGCAGCCCCAGGCTACGGAGACTTAGCTTCGTGTGCGAGTGATGGAAAGGACACATATCCCGACCGCAGTGACCTATCAGAACACGCATCTCTATGTGAGGACGGGGACCGTCCCTCCCTCCGTCTCTCCCTCGTTCTCCTCTCTGTCGCTGTCCCTGTGTCCGTCTGTCTCTGTCTGTCCCTACATCTGTCTCTCTGTCTCTATCTGTGTCTCTCTCTGGGCCTCTGGGCCTGGGGCAAGGGGCAGGTCAGGCCCGCTGGGCAGCAGACCGACGTTGCTAGCATGCCGGATGGCGGGGGCGCTCAGATTCGCAACCACCCTTTCTCTCTCTTAAAAAATTTTTTATCAAAAGGATCTCAAGTCTGTCTTCTGTTTGGTCATCGACAGCCCAGTGTCCCTGGCGACCACAGGCTGCGGGCAGCAGGGGCCGTGGCGCTTCTTCCCGGAGGACGGACGCTGGAGCCCAGGCCCCGCGGGTGGCCGCGTGCCCCGTGCTTGGCAGAGCGGTCTGTCCCCGAGCAGAGCCCACGCGGAAGTGGATTCTGTCACCCTGGGGCACAGTCCCCGGGGCACAGGTCGGGAAGCAGCCTTCGTGAGGACTCACACATGTGACTGAAGTAGACACATGCCGTCCGGAGCCAGTGGCCAGTTGAGCCCTGGTTTCTCAGCCTGGACCTCAGAGGGGCCGCGGTCCAGCTGCCCTCGGCAGGCGGCGAGATCCCGTCGGCTGGGCGCCCACGGTCACAGAGGTGCAGGAAACCGTGCAAGGGGCGAACTGCCCATTGTCTGCACGCGTCACATCGTCACGACCTCGTGACGACGGTGGTGACGCCCTGGCTCAAACCAGCAGAGGGCTTCTCACCGTCAGACGGAGCCATCGTGCACATCACGGGAGGTGGCACGGAGGCCTCGGCAGTGCTGCGGGTCGTGCAGAACTCGGTCCCTCAGCTCTGGCGCCGGGAGACAGAGAGCTGGCGTCACCATCCGCAGACGCCGTGGTCATCCTCCCGGGAAAGTAACGGCTTTGCTGGGTAGACCACCAGGGCCAAGAAGAGCTCAAAAAGTCTGCTGGACACAGAAACCAGCAGCCTGGCTCTGAACCAGCAATGGCACAGAAAATACGGGTCCACGCTCCCCAGAGAGCCTACTTGTAAGGAAAAGATGGGCACTCACGCGTCAGGCCTGTGACACGCACCTCACACTCACGAGCCACGCCTGTGACACGCACCTCATACTCACGCGTCACGCCTGTGACATGCACCTCGCACTCACGCGTCACGCCTGTGACACACACCTCGCACTTACACCTCACGTGTCACACCCGTGTGACACGCACCTCACACTCACGCGTCACGCCTGTGACATGCACCTCACACTCACACTCATGTGTCACACCTGTGACACGCACCTCACACTCACGTGTCACGCGTCACGCCCGTGTGACGCGCACGGCGGCGCGGGGTCTGCAGAATCAGGGAGCGGAGAGGGATGCCTGATACAGGCCTGTGCGAGCCCAGAGACTCGGGGGACGCGGTGACGCTGTGTGACAGGCAGCTGACACATGGACGCTGGTGGCCGGGCGTGCTGGCCCGGGCCCAGGAGAGCAGTGGGCCGGCACCCTCTACTCATAGTTCTCAGGAGCCCTGGGTCCAGCACCCAGGAGGCGGGTTCACCCACGTGGCGCGTACGCGGGAAGTGCTTTGGCAGGAGCCTGTCGTAAGGTCGTAAGGTCGTAAGGTCACAAGGTCGTAAGGTTGTAACGGTGTTGGGCAGAGCGAGTGTGCCCTGTGGCCAGTCCCACCCGGACCCGTCCACGTGGCTGAGAACCGGGCGTCCCTGTAATCGACTGGCCTCGTGATGGACAGAGATCTCCTTATTCTGGATCTAACGCGAACTATAACGCGTTAAAATGAGAGGCTCTGTTTTCTTTCGCGGGAGCGTCCGTTTCTAATTGTCTTTTACAAAGTCGTTCATTAGCAAGGGACAACTGAGTAGCAATTAAGTTTTCTTTTAAGGGTGCAGTCGAGCGCAGGCTTCGGTTTAAGTTTGGGTTTCTCGTGCATGTTATGTGCCTTGTGCCCCCATAAAGGGCAGTGCTCAGTGGTCACCCCATCCAGGGGTATCCCCTGTGAGCTGTGGGCGCCCTGGGCGCTATGGACAAGGCCGGAGAGGGCATCATGACCTCTCTGACCTCGCCCATAGTTCATGGAGGTGACTCAGAATCACGCACCATGAAGTAAACGAGTTCTCCGAGGAAGAGGGAGTCGCCTACGAGGATGAGCGAACGGAGGCCCCGTCTGGCTCTGAACCAGCAATGGCACAGAAAATACGGATCTTTCTCAGGAGTCACAGAAACGACGACGTATCTGGAATTAATCGTGCCAGGAACACACAATCCCTCTGTGAAGAAGCATTTAAAGTCTCATCTAGGCCGTAGAATCTGATCTGAATCAGTGGGGTGGGGGCGCTGTCTATGCTCTTAGCTGGGACAGCTGAACGTTTAATGGTGTCAGTTTCCCCAGGAGAAACCCAGAAAATCGACGAAATTCCAGTCAACAATCTGGCTGGACACAGGAAATTCAAAATCCAGTGGAAGAGTGAAATTGACAAAGATCTGCGTTAACCTCGAAACACAAAAACCCGCAGGTGGGACCCGAAATGGAGAAACAAACGCAGGGTCATGAAGCCACGGTGACAGGGACGGCGCGGTGAGGACGTGAGCTGGCGGGACACGACAGCCCGGTGACACGCGCCTCACGCTCACGTGTCACGCCTGAGACACGCACCTCACGCTCACGCGTCACGCCTGAGACACGCACCTCACGCTCACGCGTCAGGCCTGAGACACGCACCTCACGCTCACGCGTCAGGCCTGTGACACGCACCTCACGCTCACGCGCCATGCGTGTGACACGCACCTCACACTCATGCGTCACACCTTAGACATGCACCTGGAGGTGTCCCCTGCTCGGGCCCCGTTCTGCACTACCGCCCTCCCAGGGATGTGGACCCGGTGGAAGGCGTCCGACCCCGCTCCACCGCCCGCCGCCTGAGACCTCGAGCCAGGCTGGGCGGTCGGTATCGCTCCCTGCGGGGTCGTCCCCAGGGCGGGGCTGGGCGGGGGTGAGTGGACAGTGCTGGGGACAGCTGCCCACAGGCATTACTGTCGCCGTGTGGGTGCAAATGGAGTAAAGAGTCATTCGGGATCGACCCGGGCAGACAAGACGAACGTGGAACCAAACCGAACACAGGTCGGACGGTGTCTGTAGGGGGCGAGGCAGGTTTTACAAGACCCGTTCGGCAGCCACGCGGCTACAGCGCGTGTAGGTGACAGCACACGGTCTCTCAGCCTCAGCAGCCCCTTCCCCTGGGCCCGGAGGTGTCCCCACTGAGACACGCACCTCACGCTCACGCGTCAGGCCTGTGACACGCACCTCACGCTCACGCGCCATGCGTGTGACACGCACCTCACACTCATGCGTCACACCTTAGACATGCACCTGGAGGTGTCCCCTGCTCGGGCCCCGTTCTGCACTACCGCCCTCCCAGGGATGCTCAGGCCAGGGACCGTCCAGCCCCCTGCCCGGTGCAAGCAGGAGCCTCCACGAGCTCTGCGCTGCGTCGCCCGAGAGCCAGCAGGCCCTGCGCCCCAGGTCCGATGGCCGCCAGCGCCCCGCCAGGCGCCAGCTCGTCTCTGTCACGGGGACTTGGCCCTGGCGCACGGCAGCCCCGGCATAGTCAGACTGGCCCGAGCCGACTGCCAGGGTGAGGAGCAAGTGTGCTGTCCACGTACGGCCTCCTGCGTGCATAGTGCTCGCTCACGGTGACGCGCGGCCCGGCCGTCCCTCCCCGTGCTCCCGAGAGCCGCCGCCTTCGGGCTCACCGGCCTGTTCGCCCCGGTCCTGTGTTCTCGTCTCTCAGTCGGCCTTTCTCCTTCGGTGTTAGGAGTGGGGTCTCCCAAACCGTGAACGTTGGACCACTGGCCACCGGCTAACGTTGGGGACCGGCTGGCCGATGTGGATATTAGGTACAGGTTTGGGGACACGGTTTCCACTGCTGTCGTAAACATTGGCGGTGCTGAGCGCAGTGGCCTTCGCAATGCACGGACACACGCGTCGGGGTCGAAACCCTTTCGAGCTCTGCTCCCGCATTCTCGACACGGCATTCTACGTTTCGGTTGTGTCCTTGGCCGCCTGTGGGGACGCAGACGCCACCCGCTGTTGCCTGCACGGCAGCTCCGTGCCCACGATGGTGCCCTGGAGGGTTAAGAGGAATGAGTCCCCTCCAGACTTTGTCGCCAGGACGCCTGCTCCGTGGGCTGTGCTGGTTCCCAGGCACTGCTGCGCACGTGGGTAGTTTTTTCCTGCTCCCCCACGGCAGCCGGGGCCCCGTGACTTGCTCTGGCCAATGACATGTCGGTGAAAACAACGCCACTTCTGGGCGGAGGCTTCTGAAGCCAAGTCACGGAGTTCTTTTCCTCCGCCCCAGGGATGTCACGTCCTGGCCGGGAGCTGCTCCCTCGGCCTGGACCCCAGGAAGACAGAGCCGCAGGCGACCGTGACTGGCCAGCTGTGTGTGGGAGGAGCAGACACGGTGGCTGGGCTGTTTCGATCACCTGCTCCTGCAGCGGGCCCTCAGGGAGGCTGGGGTGCCCGCGTGCAGACAGATGGAGGCGGAGAACCCCAGGGTGCTCGCCGTTCAGGTGAAGGTTTCATGCTGTCATTTCGAAAACAATCGATGGTTATTTCAGCACTTGCCATGTACGTCAAGTGTCCATTTACGAAGAGGAACTCAGCGGGGTGGCTTTGTTGTTATGACCGACACACCTGTGAGCGTCTGGCCGAGGGTGGCCATCCGGAGCTGGGCTTCGAACCCAAGCCCTCGGGCCCTGGAGCAGACTTGAAACTGTTCTCAATGGTACCGGGACCACCCTGTGGAAAATGCTCGCACGTACAGCAGCCAGGCGGGGCGGGGCTCCCACGGGCTGACGAGACCCCCCAGTGTGGGTGAGCAGGAGCTTGAGCGAGGGCGGGGGTGTGTGAGCGAGTGTGAGGACACACGTACGTGTCGCGATCGAGTGTGCAGATGCGCGATCTCCCCAGGGGCAGGGGGAGCAGAAAGCCCGTCCGCGAGCCTGGCTGGGTCGTCCTGTGCCGGACGAGGATCGGCGTTGAGCCATGTGCCGAAGCCCGTGAACCAAACGGGAGCGTGGCTTCCACACCAGGCACCTGCGCCCTCCGCCAAACCCAGGACCAGCGAAAGCAAGAGAATATTCTTTTAAAAAAGATAACTGCCATCTTCAATGAAACAGAGGAATTTCCACAACCACCGACTACAAACCAGGAGGACAATGTGAGAAACGTGTGAAAACGGACCAAATCCTCAAAAACGATACGTGAGTGACACCCGCAGCCAAGGATGCTTTTTAAGCAACGGGATCTGGGGCCGTGGTGGACGGCAGCAGAGCAAACCGGGGCAGCAGCCGGCCTGTCGGGAGGGGAAGCGGGAGGGGGCGTCACGGCGACGCGTGGCCGGCGGGCGTTGGCTCTGGGGCATGGCACGGAGGCCGAGAGGCAGCGAGGGCTCGATGGCACCGTGGCACGCGGCACAGGGGACCCCCGGGAGCCAACGGGCATGCCGTCCGCAGAGGAAATCACGATCAGATTTCCCAAGATTCTTTGAGACCGCGAGTCCTGTTAAAGCAAACCATTTCCCCACACCGTCCCCCCGTCTCTCCCAGTCCCTTGCGAGCCGAGATCTGGCACCGAACGAATGAGTCGTAAGCACAGAGAAAGCGAAGGGGCCGCGGGCTGGGGCAGCCGGGAAGGAGCGGATGCCCGCGGGAAGGAGATGAGCCACGCGGATGAGAAAGTGTTCAAGGGGTTCAGACAGTCGGTTCCCCATAATCTCGGAGACGTTTCAGAAAATGTCAGCTATCAAAAAAGGGCCTCAAGAAATAAACGTGTATGTTCAAAAGGGAGATTAAACGGTCATAGAAGGGGTGAAAAGTTGAATTCGCAAATCCGAAAATAAATTGAAGAGGAAAATAAAGACATTGACAGAAACTAAAGTCATGTTATAAACAAACCAAGAAAAGAAATCTAGACTAAATATAACGAAACCCTGGAGGGCGAGGTCCGTGGGCCTCGGCAAAAGACACTGTGCTCCATGCAGTGGCATCCGTCACGCATTTCGGCCACCCGATACGTGAACTCTTTCCACGTTTGCTGCGCGTGTCATTTTACGGCGATTGCTTGTCTCGAGGCCCTTGCAACTAAGACAGAGCTGTGCGAGTTCCGCCAGTGACACCCACGGAAGACTGGACAGAACGAGAGAAAAGACGAGCGAATGCAAAGACGGGTCAGGAGGCCGTGTCCAGAGAGGTCGCGATGGCGGACGGAACTGCGCACGGAAGCTGCGGGCCGAGCGTCTCACGGAAGCGCAGGCGGCGTCCACGACGGGCGAGGAAGGCGGAGGAAGCGGTGCCCGGCGACGGAGGACGAGCGTTTTACAAAATCGATAGGAGGAGACATCGGCCCACGGGTTCTGGAAACTCGGCGAGCTCCAAGCCACGGAAACAAAACACGGTTCGAAAAGACCAGCGCTCACCCAGTCGAATCCCAGCGACATCATCTAAAACACAGGTAAACAGAGCCGAGCTCAAGAAGCTCCGTCGCCTGCAGAGCAGCGTCAGGCCACGGCCGCTTCCAAACGGACACTGTGGAACCCGGGGCACCACGGGCGCTGCCAGACGTGCCCACCCAAAATTCACGGGCGGCGCACGCGCTCCCACAGCCCTTCGGAACCTTCCTCCTGTCAGAAATACAACGCGACAGGGGAGAGCGCAGCTCCGGGAAGGGCTGGCGGTCGCCGGGGAGGCGCCGGGTGAGTAAACCGCGCACGGCCGCACGAAGCAGGGGTGACTGTGACGTCAGCGGCCGGAGCACATGCGCCGGTGACATATGCTGGAAAGGGGCCCCGAAGGGAGTAGAGAGTAAATTATCATCTTCCGTAAACATACAGTTTCAAGAGTCAACTATCTCTTAAGGAATTTTGCTATAAAATACACGTTTTTTTCATTTTGGTGTTATCACGGAGTTTGTTTTTAGGCTGAGGCGGTGGAGGGAAGCAGGGCCACATATGTGGTGACACCGCGTGGGCCACCGGGGAGGGGAGATGGCAAACAGTTCCAAGATGACGGAGAAGCCAGGAAGAATCTTCGGCGTCGGGGGCGGGGAGCGAGGTCGCGATGGGGAGATGGAGCAGAGCCCAGGAGTTTCGAGTGTGGACGGGCGCGTGTTTGCAGAAGGAGCCGGCGCTTGCGGACTCGCTCCTGACGCTGTTTCTCAGGTCCGGGGCAGAGCCCGCAAGTGACCGGAACCGGGGACCCGGGCAGCATGGTGCGGCCGGCAGTGGCCCTGCCGGGCAAGGGCAGCCCCCATGAGCGTCCTCAGCAGGTCGGGGGGGCCCGTGCAGGGCGTGGGGCACGGGGCGCGGCTCAGGGACCTCTGTTACGGGGTGGGGGTAGCTTACAGATGGGACGGGATGAAGGGAGGGCCGCCGGGGCTGTGTGGAGAGGAGAACTCATGGCGTAGGCTGGGTCCGCGGTGGCTTCTCCCCACAAATGGGACAGTGGGAGCTGGCGCGGGGACCTGCCCATCGCGGGTGGCGTGAGGCAGTGTTTCAGGAAGCGCTCAGTTCCCCGGTGCCAGTGCCGGTGCCGGTGACAGCAGAAGTGGCTCACCCGAGCTGGAGGCCTGCTGAGCAGGGTCACAGGGCGATGGCAGAGTACAGGGCGGAGGGGGAGGTTTGAGCTGCGGCTGAAGGTCTTCCATGTGGCGCCCAGTGACCCCGGGGGAAAGAGAATGACTCTGAAGACACCCCTACTGTCACTGTCGCTCACCCCAAGTGGAGGATAGAAAAGGACGTTGTGGCGCCTGGCTTGGCGGGGCTCCCAGTGACCTGTGCCGCTCTGTACCGCACACTTGGGCAGCTCCCCCCCTAAATAATTTGGCACCGGGCTGGCTGTGAGCAACGGGACAGCAGCAAACTGATTCTGGCAGAAGCTCGTGCAGAGCTTGCGTGTGGGGCTGGCTCTCCCTGGCTGTGGCCACTCTGCAAAGCCCCCGGGCTGCTCTGTTGGAGGGTGACATGCCGTGTTGCGGGGGGCGGCCTCCCAGCTTGTGGGTGCAGGCATCTTGGAATATCCACAGAACTTGGGCAGGCGGGAAGCACTGCCCAGCTGACCCGAGGGGCCGTGATGCACATCTGTTGTTTAAGCCCATATGTTTTTGAGTTATTTGTTACACAGCGACAACCAGCTTAATCACGCTACAAAAACTAAAAATGCTTTCATTCTTGGAACGCCAAGAAACCATCTCCACAGCCACACTTTGCTTAATGGTAAGTTTTAGAAGAGCTTCTCTATCCGGCTTGGGACTGAAGTGGATGGAAACGCAGCCTGCAAAGCTCGCCACTTTGGCACAAGTGTTATTTTGAGCTGAAGGCGATTTGAGAATTGACAGATGCAGGGAGAATTCTCTTTCCTCTCTACTTCTGCCCAAAAGCAGGACGTACGTTTCCCTCTGTGCTGGTGGCCTATGCCACCCCGGGAAGGCCGCGGCCCCTGTCGCTGGAGTGGGAGTCGGCACCGAGGTGGGACAGTGGGGACAGACGTTTCTAGGCAGCCTCGCCTTCCGCTGCTTCCACGTGCTCTCAGCCGCTTCCCCGCGGTGTGCGGTCCCCGGAAGCCCAAACGCTCTCTCCTGCGTTCCCCGGTGCTGACCCGGATTCCCACCCTTTTCCTGAGTTTCACTTCTGTGCACGTAAAATGTTAATAAATGCGCATTCCCTGGTTCCTGTTACTCTTTCGTCAGTTAAAGTCACAGGCCCCCAGCCACAGAGCCTGAGAGGCCGCAGCGCAGTGTCGCCCTGACAGCGAAACGGGTGTTTGTAACTTTCTTCCTGGGCACTGCGGGGTCATTTGACTTTCTACAGTGAGCCTGCGGTGCCTTCACAGTCACACGTGGCTCGACGGTGGGGCTGCGGGCTCCGAAGTGTGTTGGGCGGTTTTGTCTTGCGAACACCAGCGTGCACGTACGCACACCTGGGGGGTGTGGCCCACTGCACACCTGGGCCATGCGGTACGGCCCGCCGCTCCCGGGCTGCCCGCCTGGACGGCAGGTGACCGCACAAGACCACATGGGATTTGAGCGGCACGAGAGAGGACGGCGCCGTCAGGGACGCGGTGAGCACGCACGCGGTGACTACGCACGCGGTGCGGCAGCAAACGGTTGTCACACGTAGCCGAAGTCCCCCTGAAAAAACAAGTGTGATAACTGCACACACCAGTGCCGTAGTCGCTTGTCGTCATCGCCAAGTGCCGCGTGCCGGACGTGAGCGTGTCGCTGTACTCTCACCACGTGTGGCACGTTCGTCCACACCTGCGTCTGTGAGGCTGGGACAGGTGGGACAGGTGCCACACCACGAGGCGATGGGCATCCTCCAGCTCCGGTGTCACGCCCGGGGCCACCGTCACGCACACACCCCATCGCCCGCCCGAAAGCTGTTACGCCTGGACGGTCAGGAAAAACAGCTTCGAACGTGGGGCGCAGGCTCAGCCGGCAGATGGAAAGCGCCCGCGCTGCCGGCCTGTTCAGCGGTTTCTTTCTTCTCCTCCCGATGTTGATCTCAATTATTATTTACATACTTTCCGATTATAGAAAACGGCAGTGGGACGATGAATCGATAAACGAGCTAGGTTTCTCCAAAGACGATCGGATGGGCTTCATGAAACAGAAGTCGATAGACCAATTTGGCAAACAGGATGGGCTTTTGGACACAGCAGCCTCATCCTCATTAAAACGTGCAGTGATTGCGGACCGGCTTTGAAGAGCTTCCTCTTTCAAAATTTCCTTCAGTTCCGTACAGAAAATAGATAAAATGCCTCTTTGCTTTCTGGCATTGATGTCTCTGCCGTGTTTCAAATTTAAAATTTTTTGTTACTTTGCAACAAAAATCAAAAAATCATTAAATGGTGTCAGACGCAGCAGGAAGTGTGTAGAAATCATAGAGCGTCTTGCTGTAGTTTATATTATTTCATTATCTAAATCAGTGGGTAATGATTCCTTATATATCAAAGCTCGTAATTATTTTTCAGGGATGTGAACTGTGCATGGGAAGTGGGGGTTTGAGGACGATGCCAATAAAAGATCCTGGGTTTCTGTGGAAAAGTAGAGGAATTTGCCCCAAGAGCAATTATGTAAATAAAATGTGCCTGGGGCTAGAATAATCTGACAGTCACCCACTGACAGAAATGGCCTCGGGCTCAGGCTCGATAAGTATTCACTGAGGGAGGTAGATCCAGTGGGGTTAAAAAAAAGTTCTTCATTTATTTGGCTCCTGATTACAGAGCGGTGGAAGGCGGATGCTTTCTGGGTCCAAGCTTATCTGCTAGAGTCTGTTCTAGAAGGCAGGGTTTCACCCCCACCTCACCTCGCTTGCACCCCGCATCCCTGGCCGGCTCAGCCTCGAGTCCTCCGTACTCAGGTTCCTCGTCTTGAAAAACCACGACAATCAGAAAGCCACCTGCAGCCACAGAAACTTTCCCGCTGCCCCGCCCCATCCTCTGAAGGGCCGTCTCCTGGGGGGAGACGTTTGGGTTGCAGGGTGCACTGGCCGGAAGGAACAACCCCGTGGCCCTCAGAGCGGCTGTGACACTCTTCTATTCCGTAAGCAAAGACGTCATTTCAAGTGACTACGTGAGTGTTTCCTGTAGACGATTGGTAGAAAAAAAGGCCCGTGACTCGGGAAACCTGGGAAGGAGGTGGCCTCGGGCGACACAGCTTTCTGAAGAGTCCCTGAAGGTGCCGTTGTCCATTCTCCCGCGCTCCGGGGCGGGCTGGTGGCCGGCCCTCCGCCCCGCCAGCCTCCGGCCGCCCCGCCTCTGTGGTCCGTGGTCCGTGGTCCGTGGTCCGCGGCCGACCCTCCATCCGGTCAGGCCCGCGGGGCTCCCGCTCCCCGCTCCTCCATCCGAGGGCCCCCGCCCGGCACACCTGTCCTCTCCTTGCGCCTGAACCCCAAG
>NW_006440135.1:3400955-3401267 GCF_000325575.1 Pteropus alecto | reverse complement strand
GCCCCCAGCCGGGCCCCTGGAGCGGGTCCTGGAGCAGCTGGCCGGCGCCTCCCCCAACACTCCACGCGCGTCCTGGGGACAGTGATCATCGTGCGAGGGCACAGCTGGGTCTCAGCTCACCCGTCACAGTCTCTGTTCAGTCCTCCATGGCCCTGAGGGACCTGAGGGGACCTGGGGCACAGGGGATGAGCCCACGAGCCAGCGCTCTGGAAGCTTCCAGCCCAGGCCGGGGCTGCGGGAACGAGGCGCAATCGGCTCCTCCAGGCGCCGGGACCCTGGGCGCTGGGCTCCGGGCCAGGCTGCCCGGCAGGG
>NW_006440135.1:3377464-3400836 GCF_000325575.1 Pteropus alecto | reverse complement strand
CGCGTGTGGCGCGCCTGCGCGTCCCCGGCCCCGGGGTTGGCCGGCGCAGCCTGAGCTTCGCGGGGGGCCCTGGGCGCTGCGGGGTGACCGTCGCCCCTCGCGTGGACTACCGCTTCTCCTGTTCCTCTCGCAGAGCCTTGAGGCCTTGCGCGTTTTAACCTAATCGTCTCTTCAAAGACCTTATCTTATATCCGGTCACATTCTAGGGTAGCGCCTGCGCGTCCCCGGCCCCGGGGTTGGCCGGCGCAGCCTGAGCTTCGCGGGGGGCCCTGGGCGCTGCGGGGTGACCGTCGCCCCTCGCGTGGACTACCGCTTCTCCTGTTCCTCTCGCAGAGCCTTGAGGCCTTGCGCGTTTTAACCTAATCGTCTCTTCAAAGACCTTATCTTATATCCGGTCACATTCTAGGGTACTGGGGGTTAGGGCGTCTACATGGGAATTCGGGGGGACATGGTGCAGTCATAACGGAGTCTCGTACATACCGTGGCTATGACGTCGTGCCCTGAGGAGGCGGAGGGCCAGGGGACCGTGCGCCTGACCGCTGCTGGCACGCATTAACGTTTGCACGAGCTTACGGAATGTATCTCGTTGCACTGGTAACCGTTGGACAGTATTTAACCAGCATCGGATGCAATTTCCTTGCTTTTTAAATTAAAAAAAAAAATCGTGTGTGGTCACGATATTCAATCCTCTCAAACTGCCTTATGGGGCCCTTTCTGAGTTTTTTTTCATGTTAAAAGTTCGGTGGGCCGTTTCCGGTACCTACGGCAGGTGGAGGCCCCGCTGGCTGCGTCTGTCTCCCCCACCCCAGTCCCCTCGTCCCCGCGCCCCCCGCCGGCCCCTCAGCTCCTTCAGCCGAGCGTTGGCGCAGGGACGGCCCCTCGGCTGCCTGCGTTACTGTCTCTTCCCAGCCTCGGCTCGGGCGCGTGGCACTAACTCATAAAATTAATCCCCTTTCCGTGGGGTTGTCAGAAATGCGAATTGTCCTGACCCCCGGTTGAACTCATCAGCTGAAATGAAGTTGTTCACTGAGCTGGGGAAGACGAAGCTTGGTTCCGAGACATTAATCAGCCGGGCGGCCCAGGGACGCGGCCGCATAGGCCGTCACGCTGACCCCGGGTGCTGCGGGCCCGCGCAGATGGAAGCCATCACTCCCGCCCTGGAGAGGCGGAATTATAGGCTTTTAAATTTAATTTTCAGTTTACTTGTGTTTTCGATTAGCGTGCCATGTCTCATAAAGACGGTGGTACCTTCAAGTGGTAAGCACCTCATCTCGTCACAAGAGCTGCCCTGTCATCGAGGCAGACTCCAGCTACGATCCGTTAGCACATGAAGCGTGGGGCGGGGTGCCTCCCCTGACACCTCAAGCAACAATGGCAGGTTATTTGCTCCATCCCCAAATCAATAACGGGCTTGGAAATGGCAAGTCACCCTGGGCCTGGAGACGCAGGATGTCCTGACAGGCTCCTGGAACCATCCTCTGGCCTCCAGGAGGCCTGGGGACGGCCACCCACTTTCCGCTGACGACCGCGTTGGGGGCGTCTCTGGGCTGGGGAACAGCTAAGGCCGGTGACAGATCGTCAGCGGGGACGGTGGCCCAACCCCCTGAACGCGGGACTCCAGTCATGCACGCACGGAGCGGGGGTTTCCCCATCCTCCAGGGCGACAATGAGAACTGCCTCTTCCCGGAGAACTCTGAGGGGGAGACCCCAGAGTGCCACCTTTGCCACGCGCCAGCACCGGAGACAAGCTACGGAGAAAGCCACGTTGCCGTCGGACGTGGGGTGGGCCACCCAGAGGCTCTGCCACACCCGCCCACGGGTCCCCAGGCCGCGTCCCTCCCACCCCCTCTGCTGCCCGTGACATTTTTCCGGCTCCCCTCGCTCCGATAGGAGCCACTCCTGACCTCACCGCGTGGCGTCTCGTGACAGTTTGACAGCTGCTCCTAGACACACGGCCATGTCTGTCTGTCGACAGAGCTCCTCGCCCACGTCACCCACATCTGGCTGTGAGAGACACACGCGTCCAGCAGGTGAGTGAGTACAGCCCACAGGGCGGCTTTGTGATTCAGGTCCGTGTTTTAGGGGGGACTGTGTCCCCTCTCCAAATTTCTGTGGTGAAGTCCTGACCCCCAGAACCTCCTGTGTGACTGAATTTGGGCGTAAAATCTTTAGAAAGGCGATGGGGAGGTCACTGGGGTGGGCGCTAGTGCCACGTGACCCGTGTCCTTCAGAGAAGAGATTGGGACACAGACAGGCACAGACGGATGACCAGGTGACACGCGGAGAAGATGGCCATCGACACCCGAGGACAGAGGCCTCGGGGGAAACCGGCTCTGCCGACACCTGCTTCCCGGACTCCGGCCGGTGAGGAGGTCGCCTCCACTGCTCGAGCTGCCTGGCTCTGGTCGCGGCTGTGGGGCCTGAACCAACTTTCCGTCAGGCCAGCAGCCATTCCCTCCCGCGACGCGTCCTGCCACCGCGCTGGCGCTGAGGGCTGCTTGCCACGAGCCCGTGTATGACGGGCGGCGAGGCTGGGCCGTGGCTTCGAGCGGAGGCTGGGAGTCGGTCTCCCCCATGCGCTGTAGGAGACCCGCGTCCTGTTGGCACACGAACCGCGGGGGGCCACTCTGAGCAGCAAACCCAAGAACGGGGAACTCGTAATTAGCTGGGATTGGGCCAAGCGGGTGCTTAATTGGCGATAATCGTGGTTGGCCGCGAACCTGGTTTTCGCAAGGCCGTCCGGGCTCTGTCCTCTCTGTCGCCACCTCCGATGTCCAGGGGCTTGGCCGCCGCTGCCGGGTGCCTCGGCTCTTTCCAGCCGGGCACAGTTCCACAGTTTTATTCGTCTGTTCTGACAACGGAAATATACGAGTGTTTATTTCTACGTGGCTTTCATGTCCCTGCGGGCGGCCACTCTGTCCGCCTGAAACAGGGGTTCTGCAGAGGAGGGCGTCCCGTCAGCCACGTGAGGCGGGACCTCCACGCGGGCCTGGTCCCACGGTGCTGCCCCGGCTCCTTTGACACGTGCAAAGGGCACGGCCCACGCCCATCTTTTCTGGCTCACGTGCTGGGATGGTTTTTCCGCCTGAAACGTGTGCTCTCTCAGCTGGCCGTGTGAACCCTCCCACGGGCGTTTGTCAGATGTGTCGCCGCACGGCCTGTGGCCGCATGAAGAAGCGCTGTTCTCTCTGCCTGAGCTGGGTGTCGGCCGGCCTCGCTCGCCCGCAGGTGCGAGAGGAAATCCCTTTACGGACAGACCCGCGGACGTGCGAGTCTCACAACAGGTCTTTCGGTCGGGGTCAAAGTCAAGGGCGCAGCACAGGAGTCTGGCGCCCGGAACTGTTTCGTGGCCCTCGCTCTGCCGCTGCCTGCGCCTGATCTCAGAACGTGTTCTTGGCTCTCAGGAATTTATCAGTCGTCACGTCGATTGTAAGTTATGCACACTCGGTGCTTTTAATAAAACAGAATTTCCTGGTTTTAGAAAGAGAAAGAGCTGTGTGAAACCAGCGAACGAAGCCACCTCCCCGAGCCTGTGCAGCGCGTCGCCTCTCGTGGGTCCCGGCCCCTTCCCACGTGTCCCTGCTGCTTTCGCTTGCAGGAGAATGTGCTGGAAGCAACTCGGCCATGTGCCGGTGCCCGTAGCACAAAATGCCGCAGAAATACTAAATTTAGTGAGCGCAGCGTGCGATTTTATGGAAAATATTCAGCAAGACATATTTCATGACATAAATCGCCTCTCGCTCTTGGCTGGACCCAGAGCTAAGAGTCATCAAGTTAATCGACTGGTCAGCTGGAGGACACTCCTGGAAAAGGATCCCCGTGAAATGGCACAGACGAGTGTCATCCAGGCGGGGACCTCCATGCGGATGGTGAATAGTGCATGGATGATGAATGGTGGATGGATGGATAGATGGATGGAGGGATGGATGGTGGATGGATGGTGGATGGTGGGTGGATGGTGGATGGATGGTGGATGGTGGGGGGTGGGTGGATGGTGGATGGTGGATGGTGGATGGATGGTGGATGGATGGTGGATGGATGGATGGATGGATGGTGGGTGGATGGTGGATGGTGAATGGTGGATGGTGGATGGTGGGTGGATAGTGGATGGTGGATGGTGGGTAGATGGTGGATGGATGGATGGATGGTGGATGGATGGATGGTGGATGGTGGATGGTGGGTGGATGGAGGGTGGATGGTGGGTGGATGGTGGATGGGGGATGGTGGGTGGATGGTGGATGGTGGGTGGATGGAGGGTGGATGGTGGGTGGATGGTGGATGGGGGATGGTGGGTGGATGGTGGATGGTGGGTGGATGGAGGGTGGATGGTGGGTGGATGGTGGATGGGGGATGGTGGGTGGATGGTGGATGGTGGGTGGATGGAGGGTGGATGGTGGGTGGATGGTGGATGGGGGATGGTGGGTGGATGGTGGATGGTGGGTGGATGGAGGGTGGATGGTGGGTGGATGGTGGATGGGGGATGGTGGGTGGATGGTGGATGGTGGGTGGATGGAGGGTGGATGGTGGGTGGATGGTGGATGGGGGATGGTGGGTGGATGGTGGATGGTGGGTGGATGGAGGGTGGATGGTGGGTGGATGGTGGATGGGGGATGGTGGGTGGATGGTGGATGGTGGGTGGATGGAGGGTGGATGGTGGGTGGATGGTGGATGGGGGATGGTGGGTGGATGGTGGATGGTGGGTGGATGGAGGGTGGATGGTGGGTGGATGGTGGATGGGGGATGGTGGGTGGATGGTGGATGGTGGGTGGATGGAGGGTGGATGGTGGGTGGATGGTGGATGGGGGATGGTGGGTGGATGGTGGATGGTGGGTGGATGGAGGGTGGATGGTGGGTGGATGGTGGATGGTGGGTGGGTGGACTGACAAACAGATACATGAATGGATGCGATCTAGGTGTTTATTGCTGTAAAACAAGCCCCCTCAGAACTCGGAGCACGAGAAGCCCTTTTGTGGTGCTCACGGATTCCCGGGTCAGGAGTTTGGGGAGAGCAGAGGGTAGCTCTTGGCTGCCCCACGTCTGGCGTCGTAATCGGGGCAACCCAGTGGGGCTGGAAAGACCTTTGCTCACATGTCTGGAGTCTGGGCTGGGCTGATCCCAAAGCCTGCTCCTCTGACCCCCGGGGGCCCCCGAAAGTGGGCGGGGACATAGGCTGCTGCTGGTGCAGGAATGAGGACGAGTTAAAGAATAATAAAACTGAATAAACCAACTCTAAACGACATCAGTAACAAAACCCTCCTCCCCAAAAACATCTTGCGATGAGTTCTGAATACCTCCTGCATCAGCTGTTGGCACTTAACAAATGTCCATGAAAGCTTTGGCGTTTGCCTGATTCTGCTGGCATCTCGGGCCTGGGGACAGTCCTGACTTTGGCACCCGAGCAGATTCACCTCCCCGAGCTGGGGGAGGCCAGGGCTGGTGCTGGGCCGCAGCGGCCGAGGGCAGTGGGGCCGGGGGCGGCGGGTGCAGCAGAGAGCCCTCTCGGTCACCACGCCGTTCGGGACGATCGGTACCCTCCGGAGTCGAAAGGCCGGGGCTTTTATGAGCCAGTCGGCTCTCGCGTTTGTCACCTTTCTGCTAAGGTGGTCGCACACCGGTCCACCTTCCCCGAGGTTTTGACTCGTGACTAGTTGCTTCACTTTGGCCAGTGTCTTCCAGACGCTACTGTGACTTCGAACCGTACGTACCACACCATATAATTCAGCATGCGAGGCCTCTTTCAGCTCCCTGGATCAGCACTGCATTGTGTTCAAAGCCGACCATTTAAACCTCTGTGACTATATTTTTATGCATGTTTTATTAGTTGAATCCTTAAGAAGAAAAGTAATAATGTCCAACTCATTTATGAGGTACTTATAGGGTATTGATCATTGTGTAGAGGCCTCTTTCTTTCTCATCATTAAATGCAATGGAACTGGTGTCCCAGCAGCTACATGGGGGTCTGAGCCGAGGGCCTGGATTTGCTCCTGCGGAGCCCCGGGCCGCCTCGTGTCCCCGGTGTGCCCGCCATCGCCTGCCGAGAGGTGAGTCACATCACTGTTCCCTGCCTAACGTTTCACGAGAGAAAACGGAGCTGTCAGTGAAGGAACACGGTGCTTTGGTCACCCAAGTAACTGAGCGCTTCTCTGCCTGGTTCCGGCAGATTCCCACTGGGCCGGTGACGCCGCCTCGGAGCTCGCGCCTCGGCTGGGAGTGGAGTCCGCGTGTCGCCCGGGCGCGGGGCCGGCAGCAGCTCCCGACCTCGCGGACCGGTCCTCACGCTGCTGCAGTGCGGACCACATTCAAACCCGAAACCCCGCAATTACAAGGAACGTTCCCGCCTGGACGCTGATAAAACGTTTGCTGTGCACTTGGGGCTTAGACTGAAGCGTCGATTACGCCGAGGACCACGACGCTGCGGTCGAGAAGGTTCAGAGGTGAAACGGGCCAAGCTGCCAAGGACTAACTCCGCGATTTCACTGCGAAGGCGGAACGCGTAGGCAGCTGAGCGCTGAATGCGGATCGCGACCCGAATGGAAAGGGAACAGAGTCTGCGAAGGTAACAGGGCGGCGCATGCGCGATCCCCACCCGCGAAAGGCCGCCTTTGTCAAGAGAGGTCGCACTGGCTTTTCCGGCAAATGTTAACTAGCTCATCTTCCATGCCCTTTCCTAACTCCTGATGCGGGCACTTCTTTTTAAATTATAATTGTCGGCTTTGTAAGTCTGATTTGCATTGCAAATGAGAAATATTGATTAAATGGTAAGCGTGTGTTTGAAGGGAGGGCCGCGAGCGCTGAGCTGGGCTTGGAGGCCGCTTCTGAACTGCAGGCGCTTCATAATAAATGCTAATCCACGCGTCTGTATCCCCCCCTCGGACGCGAATGAGGATACCCTTAGGATAAACTCAGGACAGGTTAGCGTGCCCGTGCATTGTTAGTGGGGGCTAGCAAAAATCTTCCTTTAGGTAACGACGTAAGAGAAATAATTTTTTAAAGGCTGAATCTTATTAGTTTCTCATCTCCTTTATATCAGAACGACCTCGGTTATTGGCTTAAGAATAGAATATTTTAATGATCGAAGCGATGAATTTAATCTGCCGGGTGGGCGGGGCAGAGTGGACAGACGCTTTTCACTGGGACACTATTTTTTTTTTTTTTTACTTTTGAGTTTTTGGACTACGTTACCTAATAAAACAGCAAGTGACACCTATGCGTGCCTTCACCTGCACACGCACAGAAGTGGGCCACCCTGCGCACGTGACGCAGGGCGTGAGCATCGCGGGGCGTAGCTGAGGACGCCCTCCTGCACTGAGCGTGTCTGTCCAGTGCGGGTGACCAGCCAGGTGCTCCGGGGAGCCCCACAGAGCCCCCTCCGGTGACTTTAGGTAGGGCAGAGTTTGGGATCTTCTTCACCCCAGTTCTATGAAGTTTTGAAAAGAATTGGGCAGAGAAACGTCATCACGTCTCATGATAAATAACAAGGCTTCAGGTGGGAATTAAGGGCCGAATCCACAGTATTTCCGAGAATTGATCCATAAGATAAACTGACAGCGTTCTAGGCAACTCTGCTTCCGCGTCTGTGTTTCTGGGTGTCCGTGGGGCCGGATTTTGTGTGTTGACTCTAGATGTTTCTTCAGCTCTATAAATCTGTGACAGAGCAGCAGTGACTAGAACGGATGCACAGGATGAGTCTTGAGTCCCTAGATGGGCCTCTGCCACCCGAGGAGGCCATCAGTCCACGAGCGGCTGACCGGGGCAGGCCTGGAGACACGCGGACATCCCACTGGGCCTGGAGACACGCGGACGTCCTGCTGGGCACATGCCTGTCCTCGCCCCCCGCAGATGCTGCCCTGGCTACCATGCGTGTTGGCCGGGAGCGTTGGCATCTTGAGGCTGCCTCAGCAGGCAGCTGGCCAGGGGGACGGGTCTGCTTGCTGGAGACTGGGGTCCCGAAGGCCTCTTGCCAGGGCTGCCAACTCCATGGTGACGCTTGGTGCCGACGGTCCCCTGAGCACACAGCAGCCCAGAGCCATCGCACTGGGGTATACTGCTAATGCTCCCCACAGCATGTCCTGCCCAGGCCCAAGGCCCGTCGCCAAGGCCCGGGATCTCAGCAGCCAAAGGGCCCCTTTCCCATTCCCGTGGGCAGGGTGGGACAGTCCCCCAGACCTGCAGCAACACCCCTCACAGTCGGGCCCCTTGCTCATGGTGGGCTCCTTCCTAAGGGCGCTGGCCTGAGTGGTACCCCCAACAGGGCGTCACGCTTGTCCTCGACTCAGCCGCCTGTTTCTAAGAAGCAAAGGGCAGGACCAGTTTACTCACCAGCGTGCACAAAAGTTCTTGCTTATTTAAATCTCTAAAACAAGTTCATGAACTTTTCACATGTGCGAATTGATTTCTATTTCGGTGCAGCTTTCCCAAATGCCTGCAAATGAGACTGTTTCTGATGCACCTGCTCAGAGCCGCCCCCCGCGCCTAGTGCCTGGTGCCCTGGCTCCCCGCAGCCTGCGTGTGCCATTTGTCGGTCTTTCCTTTTAGGATTGTGGTTTTGTATCATAACTAGAAAAGATTGTTCTCCCTCGTTTCCTTCTGTCACTTTCGTAATTATTCATAATAACTCTTTTAGCCACTTGGATGTTCATGGCCTTCTGTGGCGTGGTCTGAAGCCAGCTCATCACCCCGAAGGCTACCCACAGGCCCCTGCGGGATCGGCTGGCCGCCCTCCGCCTTCCACAGGCTGCCTGGCTTGTTGAAGCCACCCATGGACTTGCTCCTCTGTCTGTAGGTTCCCGGCCTGTGTGCCGGCGCCATGCTGTTTTGATGTCGGAAGCTTTGTACTGCGCTTTACTACCCGGCGGGCCTTTTCTCCTCTGGCCTTCGTGTTTCCCGACTTCCCACAAACACTGCTTGTCCCACCCACTGGCCTCTGACAGTCTCGCCCGCTTCTGTGGGAGAGACAGCGCTTTCTGTACATCTAGGGCCATCCTCTGTCCTCCCTGCCTCCAATCGTGTCCCCAGAGGGTGGCCCTCACTCTGAGCGGGGGTTGGGGTGCCGTGGGAGTGTCACAGGAGCGGGCACGGGTCCGAGCTGGGAGATAGCAGTGCGCGGCCCCAGGAAGCTCTTCCATACGCCCGGGCCGGCCCTTCGCAGGGGGGACGCATGTCCTGCCCCCACCCTCACTTGTGGCAGGAAGGGGAGCCGTCCAGGGCATCTGTCCCGGAAGCTTGGTGTCCCCTCAGCCCCCAGGCAGCCCCGTCTGCGTGAAGGCACATGTCCGTGCATGTGCACACACACACGCACAACACATACGCACAACACAGATGCTACACACATGCAAAAATGAATGAGAACATCGAAATTATGTAACGCGTGCTGCGTGTGCCGGGCCGATGGCCCGAAGGTTTCTGCTTTGTTTGACTCCATTACTTTCTATTTATCCTATTATATCAGAGAAGCTACCCCCCCACACACTGAGATGTCCCGTGCAGGGTGTGGGTGCCACTGGCCCGCGAGGGCGCCGCACCTCACTGCATCACCCAGTCCCGGTCTCCCTGCTGACAGAGGCGCTCTCGCTGGGAGGGTCAGGTCTGGCTTGGTTTCGGGGGGCTGGGCGGGTCTCCACACTTCAGTGTGCGGGGCAGGCCCACTGCCTTCTGCGTCTGGACACCACAGAACCGTAAACTAATGAGCACGATTGTGTTAAGCCACTGGGCTTGGAGGCCGTTTATCGCACAGCAGAGATCAGCTGACAAAGGTTGTAAAGTATTAGGGAACTCCTACGTCTCAGACCTGCGAGTTAAGTTTAATTGAGTCAGCAGTACAAATTAGCATAGGTGACCCTCTCTCCGCAAATTTGTGTTATCTTGTTGCAAGTTGTGTGAATTCACATTGTTATTTTCTTAGAGTATCTCACCCTCTACAACAGGTTAATTCTGTCTACATAAGATTGTGTGATGTTGGCAGAGATGAATTTAGGGGGAGAACAGGAGTCTACGCTAAACGACGTATCCATAGTTGCCCACGGTTTCCACGTGCTTGACGTAGGTGACTGCGGCTTCATGCCGCAGGCCCTGGGGGAGCACGGAGGACCTGAGCCCCGAGCCAAGCCCCCCGAGAAACAGTGACTCGTCTGGGTACACGTGAACTACATGACACGCAGGACGGAGGGTGGACAGGAAACGTCCCCAAGTTCATGCCAGAAGTGACCATGGAAATTTCCGTCACACATGGAGCCGGGTCAGGCACGAAGGAGGAGCTCGTGGCTGTGGGAGCCAGCTAAGGGTGCAGACTGAGCATGTCACAGTGCAGCCTCGGGCGATGGCAGCTTGCTGTCTTTCCTTTGCAAGGGGTCACCTGGGAGGTGGCTCCAGGTGGACGGAGAAATCATTCCATACAGCCGAGAAGCTCCTAGGCTGAAAATCACATTTTTGTGTCCAAGGGAGATATCACAGCTTCGCACTTAATTACTGAGTGGGCGAAGTCACTTGGACCCACCCCGGGCGAGCTCCTTAGCCCGGTTCTTGGAGAGAACGGAGCGGCGTGCGCTCCCCGCGGCCGAAGGTTATGTCACAGATCACAGTCTGGACGCGTTCTGCCGCGGCGTCTGTCCAGGGCCGGGCCGGCGTCCTCGCCTTGCCCAGAGGCTTCATGGGGAGTGTGGAGAGTGTGAAACCGTGATCGAGGGGAGCAGAAGATGCCACTGGTTTGGGGGCCGGGCAGACCTCTGCTGAAAGCCAGGCCTGCCGCTTACGACTTGTGTGACCGAAGTCCGGTGACGTCGCGTTCCTGACCCGCTGCTAACTCGCCTGCAGGTGAGGGCGGGAGTGCCCACTTCACGGGACTGAATGAGACGACGAGAAAATGAAATAAAACTTGGAGACTTCGACGACCCGATTTCAAGCCGACCAGAGAGGCAGAGTCCAGGCCGGGCAGCAGTGGACGAAGGAGGGTTCGCGGAGCAGCAGGGCAGATCGAGAGGCAGGAGACAAGCCCTTCCGCCACAGTTAACGGACTTTCAGCACAAAAGCCGAGATGACTCCGTGGGAGAAGGACAGGCTTTTCAATAAATGGTGCTGGGGGGACCGGATGCCAAGGTGTAAAACAAACAAGCAAAACTTAGGACTTAGAACCTTGCCTCACATTATATGTAAAAATGAATTCAAAATGCACCTTAGACCTAGAGGTAAGAGTTAAAACTCTAAAACTTCTAGATGAAAACGTGGGAATAATCCTTTTGACCCTCAACTGGAGAGTTTTCATTACGACAGGAAAAGCATAATAATCAAAGAAAAATAAACCAGGTAAGTTGAACTTCAGCAGAGATTAAAAAAAAAAATTTGATTTCAAATGATACCACTAAAATGTTGAAAATGGAAGCCAAGGACAGAGCATTTTATGAAAATGCAAAGGACTTTTATTAGGATAAATAGAAAACTCTTACAACTCAAAAATAAGGAAATTTCTCGATAAAAAAGGGCAAAGAATGTGAAAAGAAATTTTACTAAAAAAGATTGACAGATAATAAGCAATGGAAAGATGCTCACCATCATTAGTCATTAAGAAAATCCAAATTAAAACCATAATAAGAAATCACTCCACTCCAGTAAAATGGATGTAGTTAAAGAGACTGACAACATCTAACACTACAAAGATTTGGATGAAATAAAAGTTTATAAAACAGAAGTTTCTGGAAATGCAGAATAGATAACTACTTTTTAAAATGTTTGAAATTTTCTTCTGAAATTAATGCAAAATTACTTTGAAATCCATTAGTACCAGCTTCTTGATCATCAATTTTTATTTTCTCATATGTGCAGTTAAGGCTTTGAATGTTTCTCTAAGTACAGCTTTGGTTGCATTCTTTAAGTTTATGTTTCTTAGACTTACACTTAAATATTTCTATTTTCCATTGCACTCTATTTATTTTTTTGAATCATGACATATTTAGAAACGTGTTGTCCGATTTCCAAATATTTGGAGATTTTCTATTTATTATATTAAATTTATTTATAGTTTATTTTTACCATGGTAAAAATACATGCTCCACATGACACTAGTTCTACAAAATGGTAAATATTTTGTGTGTATTAGAAAAAAGTGTGTATTCTACTGTTCTTGGGTTCGGCATGTCCATTCTCCCGATTTTGTAAATCATCCACTCATTCTAATAATCTGAGTCCTAATTTTTTAATCTGCTAGTTCTATTAGTATATATCTAATAATGTAGCATCAAACTCCAAGAATGGCGCAACTAAACAAAGGGCAAGACAAATCTGTAAACGTAGTTGGAGATGTGTAAGGTAACTGTCCTAGTAAGTAATAGAACAGGTGGGTGTTACATCTCACTGTCGAACTAACCATTCTGTCATCATGAGACATCTTAATTGCTCATTACAGCACTTGTCTCGAAGCCTGTTTTGCATATGTTAGAATATTTTGACCAGGTTTTTTTCACTTCGTTGTTGCATGGTATCTATTTTTCCAACTTTCTGCTTTTCAGATGAATGCACTTTTACATTTAAGATGTGTTTTTCGTAACAGCCTATAGTTATTTGGGTCCAGTCTCATCTTTTTAAAAAATGCAGCGTTTTGTTCATCTACATTTGATGTGTTTTGTTTTCTTTTTTTCTCCTTTTATAACTTCTTTTGAAGAAATTAGACACTTTTTATTTTTTTCCAGCTCCCCCTCTATTGGCTTGTCAGTTATATATCATCGAATATTATTTTTAAAGTCAACTTTAAAATAAGACTTCTGATCTCTGCCAGTGCAAGGACCTCACAGCAGAACCACAACCTCACCCCACACGCATCTGCTGTTTCGAACTTAAAGTATACACATATTCGAAGCCATCGAGACAGTATTGTAATTATTATAAGCAGTCATTATTTACGTAAAAACACCCCTCGCCGTTGCCTTCAGCAGGGATCTGTTGCGATTGTCTTCCTCTGGTTTTACTTGGCGACGTCTTTCGTCTTCCTCGCTGAAGAGCCTCCCCGTCCTCATGCGTGTTCTTAGCCACAGACGGACCGCTCGGTTGGCAGCGTGACGACAATGATGATTCCAGCACGTGGAAGACATCGTTGCGCTTTATTTCGGTTTCATTGCTTCTGTCGAGAAGTCCCCTGAGGCGAACGGTGGCTCTTAGAAGGGGATCTGTCGCTTCGCCTGGCTGCTCTGAAGGGTCCCTCCCTGCGGGCGGTTTGCAGAAGTCACGGGTGCCTCTGTCTCTTTGACATCTAAGAACTCCCTCATTCTCAAGCGTTCACCCACTTGAGGTGTGTTCAGCTTCGCGAATTCTCAGAATGGTGTCTTTAGCCAGTTTTCAAAAACTTTCAGTTAAGATACGTTTTGTAAACGTTTCTGTCGATTCCTTCTTACCTGAACGCCTGGCCCCGGTGACCGCTGTTTCTCACCGTTACCGTGCGCTCCGCGTCCCTCCCTCCGGTGCTCGTGGGCCCACCGGCCTCTGCGGGGCTGACCTCTCTCCCGCGCACGCGTCCTGCTGTCAAGCACATCTTTTACACTTGTAATTTCAGAAGCGATGTTGTCATCTATTTTAATTTTTAGAGATTCCCCTTCTCTGAAATCTATTTTTACGAATGTGTTTTAAGTCGTCATCTAAGGGCTCTATCAGCTGAATCCCTTGAGGACGCATCCATAGTCTTTTCTTCTTGGCGTTTAGTCAGTTTATACTGTTTTCTGCTTTGCCTCATGCATTTTTAGTAAACACCCAACGATGAGTATGAAAAGTTGTAGGAGCTTCAGATAGTCTACATCTCTCCAGAGAGAACTTGGCTTTTTCTCTGGCACGCCACCGTGAGCCCGTCACCGTGAGCCCGTCACCATGAGCATGTCACTGTGAGTCTGTCACCGTGAGCCCGTCACTGTGAGTTGGTCACTGTGAGCCCATCGTGCTGGCCCCAGGCCGCATCCGGGGAATGAAGTCCGTCGGGGTTCTCCTCAGACCATCTTGTCGTCTAACTCAGTCCCCTCCTCCTTGTTGACCCCCAAACTCCAATTTTTGTCTCTGCGAGTTGCAGAAATATGCGGCTAACGCTTCCTGGTCCTTGGCGGCTGTGTCTGCCAGGCGCCGTCGTCCCTGATTCTGCAAGCGCACACCCTGGGGGTCCGCAAACGTTTCGTGGGAAAGTGGTGGGTTCCCTGTCACGTTCGCCCTTCCGCGCCTTCCTCTCTCTTGGCTCCCGGCTGCCTCAGTGACTCTGGCTTCCACTGCTGCAAACCCCAGGCTGGTGCATTCTGCTGGCCCGAGGGCTCGCGCCATGTGGCTGCACAGCCTCAGGGACACCCGGTGACTCACATCCTCGCATAACACTTTCCAGCTGAGGGTGGGCGAACCTGTGACACGCTCCTAGACAGCGGGCTAAAACGGCTGACGGAATGTCACCGTCCCCGCAGAGGAGGGAGAAAGAGGCTCTCCATGCAGGCCGGAGGAGCTGTGCGTCCACGCTGAGAGCTCGCACCGGGGAGCTGGGGCGGCCTCCGGCCATGGGGACTCAGACTCACCGGCCGCACTCGTTCCCCACAGAGCCCCAGGGTGGGACAGCAGCTCCCTGACACCCGGACTGCAGCCTGCGACACCCCAGCCGAGGACTCAGCCAGGCCGTGCCTGCTGCCCTGACCGCCGCTCCGAGGGATCGTAAATGCGAGCTGTTCTAGGTGCTAAGTTGGTGGTGACTTGTCACCTAGTGGTAAAAAACCACTGTGCACCTCAAAAGGACAAGCGTCCAGAGGAGGAAAAAAAACAGGCAGTGAGGGGCCACCTCAGGGCATCTCTCATTCCTCCAGGTCCCGGCTTAAGTTGGGTGTTTGCCCGTGCTTTTCAACAGCCCGTTAATATGCAGATTAAGATGAAGTTTTATAAGTACTTAAAAATAATTTTAGACTTGTGAAAATGCCTCAGTTTATCCAATTTCTTTCTTATAATTCTCCCACAATGGTCTTTTTTTTCCTTCTTTCCTTCCTTCCTTCCTTCCTTCCTTCCTTCCTTCCTTCCTTCCTTCCCTCCCTCCTTCCTTCCTTCCTTTCTTTCTTCTTTATTCTTCTTTTTAACTTATTAAAAAATTTATCTCATCTTTATATTGGTATTTGAGGTTAAACAAACACAAGCTACTGCTTACTAGCCAAGAGACTCAGAAAGTCAAGAGAAAAACTATCACATTGATCACATAAACTTTGCCATGTTGCTAGATATAAGATTAATATACAAAAATTAATTTTAGATCTATATGTAAATTATATACATACGTATGTATGTATATCAACAGACATGTAAAAATTATTAAGTGTACAAGAATAAATCTAACAAAACATGTGCACCGAACCCTGCAGAATGTTAACGAAGACCTAATTAAGCAAGGAGGACACCATGTTCGTGACTGGAAAATTCATTATAAAATTCACGTGTAAATCCAGAGGGCCAAACACAGAGATGCCAATCCCAAAGATTAATAAAGAGGGAAGGACAGTTGACCATACATCAAGACACATTGTAAAGTGACAGTAACCGAGACTGTAAGTATCATCACATTACGGACAAGAGGAACAAGACAGATGCCTGGACTTGGAACCGGGTTTTTGATTTACGATGCAGGAAAGTTCAGCCCACTGAGGGGACCGCGACGGGCTTTTAATAAACGGCGTCAGAACAAACGATTGTGATTTGCCTCACAGCTCACAACATAAATGAAAATCTGTGTCAGGTGACAGCGGATCTAAATGTAAAAGACAAGTAATTAAACTTCTGCGAGACCCCGTTAGGGAATATCGCATGCCCCCAGGGCCTCCGAGAGACTTCTTAAGTAGGATGTAAAATGCACAGAGCGAAAGGAAAAAAAATGATAAATGTGCTTTATTAAAATTAAGAATTTCTGTTCACCAAGATCACTATTAAGGACTTGGAAGCGAAGCCGCAGAGTAGGGGGAGACATCTCTGACATGTATAAATGGACACACACATCTGAAACATAAATAACTCTTACAATTTTTTTTTTTAATTAGATAGCCGAATGGGGGGAGAAATAGTCGGAGACTGTGAACAGTCCCCTCACAAACAAAGATACCTAAGTGGTCAACAGTATTAAAAACAAAAAAGAAAAGGTATTCAATGTCGCTGGTCACAGGAAGCACAAATTCAACCAAATAAATTACAATTACACCGCTGCCCTCCTGAGTAACATTGCAAGGACAGAGTCAGGAGACAATACTACAGGTTGGGGTGATGTAAACGGCGGAGACCCCACGTATGTCACCGGGGTGTAAATTTGACGCGATTGCTTTTGGGAAACTGTTCTGCACATTCGTACAGTGAGGTGCTATCGCTATTGAATTGGAAGAACCCAAGCCACACACCCCAAAGTGACTGAGTCTTCCAAACGTGGGACAGAACCAAAGCAGCATGGGGTCAGGGGCCCGTTCACACGAGGTTTAAAAAGCTTCTAACGTAAATTACAGTTCTGGAAATCGGGGTCGTGTTGGAGAACGTGGCGGGGGGGACTCCTAATAGCCTATGTCTTAACCTGAGAGTTCCCTGAGCTGTCCTTAAGTTTATACGTGTGTGTGTGTGCGTGTGCATGTGTGCGTGTGCATATGTGTGTGTGCGTGTGCATGTGTGTGCGTGTGCATGTGTGTGCATTAAACTCCACAATAAAAGGGTTAAAAAAGAATTGCTTTTTGTTTTACTACTAGAGACATCTGTCACTGACTGATACTCAAAGGCACAAGCGTGGGGAGGCAGGGATAGAGATGGGAGCAGCTAAGCGGTGACGAGCCGCAGCTCCAGCCAGGAGACGTCGCTTGGCCTCAGTTGGCCTCAGCATGGCCCCTGGCTGAACGCTGGACCCTCACGCCGGGGCCGCCACAGGCAGCTGCAGAGTGCAGGGGGTCCTGGCTGTGGTCTGGCGAGGGTCTTTCCTTCGGTGGGTCAGTGCCCAGCCAGAGCTGACGCTGGTTCCCGGGCCAGCGACACGCCACCATCCATGCCCCGTGGGCAGAAGGTGGCCGCGCCCGGGGCGCGCTGCCCACGACGCAGGCTCGCAGCTCATCTCGCCACACCACCAAAGCGCTTCACGTGCGTCGTGCGCTTCATCAGCTCAAAACGCTGCAGAGGGAGCACCTGCGAGGTCATAAGCAGACTCGCTGTCACTGCTGTGGACAGCGTGGTGCTGGTGGCGATGGTGCTGGTGGCAATGCTGGTGGTGGCGGTGCTGGTGGCGGTGGTGCTGGTTTAGTTCAAGACAACCCCGCCAGGAGAGGGGGCCAGGCCCACGTGCTTGGCAGATCCTGATGGCATTTTGTCCCCTGACAGTGGATGAGGACACGCCCGCTCGGGTGGCCCTCAGGGATGCGGTTCTCTCCCAGGCCGTAGAGAGAATCGGTGGGTGAGACGGGGTCTTTCGTCTTAAGAACGATGGCCTTCACCATCAGAGAAGCTCTTATTAAATCAGACGTTTAACGTAAAAATTAAAACCGAACGTCACACCCTCCGTGGCCACCTCCGGGAGCGTAGGGGATCAGAACAGAGAGCGTGCAGGCCGAGGGTTTCCGGGGGAGGAGAGACGCGACCGCGTGAAGCCCCTTGGGCCTGCGGCTCAGCAGCGGAAGGGGGACGCGCACACGCTCAGTGCCCACGATGCCACCCAGTCCCTCAGCCCGGGGCCACCGTCGTTCCTCGACCTGCCTCGGAACCGGCCGGTGCGCAGAAGAGAACCGTTTAAAGAACCGCAGTTGCTGAATGATTTAGTCCCGTGCAGCAACTGCCATCTCCGTGCGCATAAGACATGTCAACTTCAAAGGCAGTAGACAGCGTTGCCGAGACGATGGACGTGTCGGAGTGGACGCCGGCGGGAGGGGCTGGCAGTGTCGCTGCCACGGCACTGCCAGGCGTCAACGCTGTCCTGGGGGCTCAGAGCCAGGGCGCGCTTCTCCTCTAGGGACTTCGCCAGGGGTCGGGGCCGTCAGCCCTGGGCTCCAGGTGCTGCGGGGAGAAGCCGTGATGACTCAGGGGTGCATGGTTCCTGCCACCGCTCCCGGGACGGGATGCTCCGATGAAGGTTGTGTTGGCACCGGGGGCCCGATTCTTAGTGCGGTCACCTTCTGTGTGGACCACGTTTAAATTTCAACGGTCCTACAGGACACAGCCACGTACCACCTTCATCAGGGCAGACCGTCCCGAGCAATCCGTTCCTTACGCAGACTGCTCCTGCCCCGCGATCCGCCGCTTCACATGAAACGGGCATCTTCGTCTTCATTTCTGTGAATAATGACAGAGGCAGAGCAGAGGTACGTGGTCACGAAGCGAATGCCCCTCACGGTGGCCGCGGTGACCCACTGTGGCAGCTCCCTCGACACCTCTGAGGAGCACGCAGCAGCCCTCCACCTTCCTTTCAGATTGTCCCCCGCATGGCGCTGCTGTCCGCGGCCGCGGCTGCAGGACGCACAGTTCAGTATCCAGAAGGAAAGGCCAGGACTTCGGCCGAGGGCGATCTGCGGGGCGGACACGCAGCGTTGGGGCGGGAGCGGGGAACATTCGTGTTCAAGTACCGCACGCGGATCAGCGCTCCCTAATTTCGACACCAGAAGAGACGCCAGGCAAACATTTCCGAACCGCATCTCTTTTCCAAGGCTTTGTTTACACGCGCATATTTCTGCAATATTGCCGACGTGTTTGTGTATTTACCCCTAAAAGTCAATTGGACATCTGTGAAAATGGGAAGCTAGTGTAAACACGCAACCTCACTTGGGGAGTAGATGTTTACAAACAAAAATACCCGTGTGTATCTCAGGTTTGAAATAAAATTCCACTGCAGCCTCAAATATTGTCCTCAGCACATCCCTCCGGGCTGAGCGGAGATGATAAATGCTGGCCAGTCTGTGGTGTTAGTTCAGACCTCAGACATATTAACGCGTGCGTGAGATTTTCTAATTTTTTACAACATGTACGATATTATCAATTGCATTCAATATTTCTGCATAATGTAGCATTGCCCTTAACAATTTCACCCGGACGGTATTTATTCCTAGATTGCCTAGCCGTGGAGTTATTCGTTTAACTATAAGACATCACTTTGCAAGGTCTGTTTTTGTGATTTGTTTATAATTGAAAGCCAGGACAGCAAACCACCCTGAATCACACAGGACAGTGTGTGATGTCGCAGCCCAGGACTCCTGAACGCTAGGCCAAACCAGACTGTGGAGCCCTGCCTTTGAAATATGATTTAAAACGGAATTTATAATGTCGCAGAATTACATAAAACTGTGTGAAATTGTGCAGATAATCATTTAAATCTCCCTACATGAAAAGATAATTGCTCCGGAAATTAGCTGTACCTGGGGCTCATCCATTTGGTCATGGCTAGTTTCTTATGTGGCGATGATTTGATATTAGAGTTAATTAAGATCAGGTCAGAGTTGCTGAAGGTCAGACATTAATGTGTGGGATCATTGAAATGATAATTATAAACAGATTAGGAAGCCACGGTCTCTTATAAGGGGTTATTAGATAATTACTGTGAGAGTGAACGGCTTACTGTAATAATGGATTATCGACTACTTACAGCATTTCGAGGGCGAGAGTGTATTACTTCCTCAAGGGCTAAAGAATAATGTTGTGGGAACTCAGAGCTCAGTAAATAAGGCGGGAGGAGGGAGCCACAGGCCTTTTCCCCCTAAAGCGCCTTTATTTTGGGGGGCGACTGCTACCGCTGACGCGGCCTTCCTGTGCACCGCTATGGGGACGCGGGGGTGGGGGGAGGAAGTGGTGTTGGGGTCCCCACTGGGGACCGGGACCAGGGCAGGGCTTCCTTGCCTCTCCCACCTGCATGTTGGTAACCCGTCCGTCACAGGGCAGGATGGGACATGCTCGAGCCCCTGGGTGGCCTGGGAGGGGATCGCCTTCTCCTCAAGTGTCGCTTTCTCGGTGACGGTTGACCAGTGAAATGATAGGACATTTCAGCGGGGTGGACGGTGACGCGGAGGGAGCCGACACCCAGCCCCGGCGTTCGTGGGGCGTGGGTTCGAGGCTCGGCCGAGGGTGGTGGTGCCCCCAGGACCCTTCCCCGGTGTCCCCAGCGCCCTTCCCCAGTGTCCCCAGCGCCCTTCCTCGGTGTCCCCAGCGCCCTTCCCCGGTGTCCCCAGCGCCCTTCCCCGGTGTCCCCAGCGCCCTTCCCTGGGGGCCCCAGTGCCCTTCCCCGGTGTCCCCAGCGCCCTTCCCCGGTGTCCCCAGCACCCTTCCCTGATGTCCCCAGGGCCCTTCCCCGGTGTCCCCAGCCCCCCTCCCTGCTGTCCCCAGGGCCCTTCCCCGGTGTCCCCACCGGCCTTCCCTGGGTGCCCCGTGCCGCGGGCGCAGGCGTGGGGGACTCGGGCGGCGTCCGCGCCTCTGGCCAGAGTGGCCTGTACCCCTGGCTGTGACTCCGTCCATCCTTCATCCTCTGTGGCGAATGCGGTTTGTGACGTGGGTCAGGACAGCCGGCTGAAAACACGTGACGCGTGCAGGCGGCAGCGATGCTGCCGTGTCCCGGTAACCAGCCTTAGGGGCCCGGGGAACCCCGCGTCCGCTGGGGGCGCTCCGTGACCACGCCTGCCGCGGCCTGCGCCACTGCCGGACTCGGGGCGCGCTGTGTCCTGCGTGGGCGCCGGCACTTCTGATGGGGGGCCCGGGGCAGCGGTCCCTCGGTGGCGGCTTCTCTCGTGGGCGGCCTCCTGTCTGCAGGGTCTGATCAGAGACCCGCGCGGGCCCCGCGCTGTCCCCGGAGACCTCGCGAGGAGCTTCGTCTGGGCCGCGTCCACGGCGCTGAATGCCACCACGGGCAGAGTCCCAGGCGACACGAAGTCGGGTTTGGCGTTTCCTCTGAAATGGGGTCTGCAACTGGGACGTCGAAGCGACACCGAGGTCTCAGGCTTGAAAAGGGCGGCTGTCCACCAGGGCCGTGCGCTTCGGGGAGGGCGGCACCCACCGCGCAGGGCGGCACCCACCGGGCAGGGCACTGGGAGATCAAAACCGGAAGCTTAGATGCCGCGTTTGCGCGCTGCTTGGAACCCCAGTCCCCGCCCCCGAAACTCTGCTGCCCCAATGGCCTTTTCTTGGGTCCAAATGAAGCCATCGTGGTGTGTATGTTTGATGTCCCCAGGCCGGAGGAAATTCTTTCCATGCTGGGTGACCCGCGGGCTGAGCTTACAGTTGTGAACTCTGAGTAGAAATCTAAGAAATTCAGCCACAAGCGTTTAAACATGCGGTCGTGTTCACTTTTAGAAGTAAATGGATGTTTACTTCCTCTTTTATATGTATATGGATATTTTTTTCTCTCTCTCTCTCTCTCTCTCTCTCTCTCTCTCTCTCTCTCTCTCTCTCTCTCTCTCTCTCTCTCTCTGTCTCTCTCTGTCTCTCTCTCTAATTTTTTTTAAGGAGCCTACACTGTTTTGTAAGTTGGAACTATAAATTATTGAGTATAAAATTGTGCAGTAAGGGCACCTGGTGTGCACCCCAGCCCCTCCCCTGACCGCCGGTCACCCCCCGACGGCCCCTTGGTCTCCCGTCTGCACTTGGCAGTCAGATGCCCAGGACGCAGGCGCCCGTCCCCCAGCTCCCCTTTACCAGCCGCGTAAATTTGTGCAGAAATTTCTCTTTCGCTGGTCACCCCCAGACGGCCCCTTGGTCTCCTGTCTGCACTTGGCAGTCAGATGCCCAGGATGCAGGAGCCCATCCCCCAGCTCCCCTTTACCAGCCGCGTAAATTTGTGCAGAAATTTCTCTTTCTGAGTCTCGTTTCCTCATCTCAGATGTGCCTTTTCTCCTCAGCGGTTGGGGGCAAAATCAAGTGATTTCATGGAATTCTTGTCCTGTCCCATAAGCCACAATACAATTACATAAATCGGATGAAATAAATACGCCCAAAGGTGTGAATAATGGATACCGGCTCACGATATCAACTCTTAGGCTGTTATTTGTTCCCCAAAGAAGGCCCCGTGCATAGGAAGGGATGGCCCGTTGGGCGGGTGGCCGGGCCACGCAGGGCTGGCAGCGGCTCCGGCCTCCGCTGGTCCCTCCTGTCTCAGCCAAGTCCACAATAACAGGAGGAAAAGAGGGAAACGCGCACCCGGGCAGCGGCGGCTCCGGCCCGCGCTCCCTCCCGCGCGCAGAGGAGACGCCAGGGCGCCGTCAGACCCGGGTGCTCTTCCCCGTCCGCAGAGGGGGCCGTGGCTGAGCGAAGTCTCCAGAACGCCCGGCTGAGACCCCGGCGAGAATCTGAGCCTGGAGCAGAGAGATGCCGCCCTCCGCCAAGGGGACATCTCGTGTATGTCTAGGACGCGCTAGAACCCGCGGACCCAAAGCCCCAAAGCACAGGGGAGGCTCGAAGGTACCGTTGCTGCCCGCGAGAATGCGACAGGGGTGGAGAGTGTTTTCCGACTCAGGGCAGATGTTTTGTACCCTGACTTTGAGGTGCAGACGCCGCATGTGCTTGTGAAAATCATTATTTCCCTCGCGTTTGACAGCCAAGGCATTTGTGTGCGCGGAAAACGATGTTTTGACTGTGCAATTGTGCTGAAAGTTTCTTGTCTGTTTAATTAAAACCTGAGCGAAAAGGTGCGAAACTTGAACCAAGACCCTGGAGGAAGCTCACGAAAATAAACGGGCCCTTTACCCTGTGAACGTTACCCTTTGTTCGATTCATTCCTTTGGTCTTTTTGGGGGAAACTTGGGATTTGGGGGTATTTTCCGGTCAGAACTGTGTGCGTAGCCCACACTAGTGCAAGTAACCACACTAGTTTTAAAGACTAATAAAATAATATTTTTTGTTTAATGTCATAAATCACGAATGATTCTGTTAAATTTCCATGTGGTATTATCACAGTATGAATACAGACCACCAAGGGCCTCGCACCCCAGGCCGGCAGGCAGACTCTGGTGGCCCGTTGTGGGGCTTTCCGGCTGGTCCACCCAGGGTCTGCACGGGAGGACACTGTCTGCGAGAAACGTGTGGGCTCAGGGACTCGGGACGATGCATTATTCAGGGCCGGGCACAAAGTACGTGTTCACTAAATACTGACTTGAACGATGCCCACCTCCCACCCCCCCAGGCATTTAGCTTCCCGTGGCGCGTTAGAATCTCTCAGATGCATGGCTCAGGCTGCTTGACAAAAACACGTAAGGAAACCCATGGTGTTTGCAGGTGTCCAGCGAGGACTTTCTTTGTGCGATCAACGTCTTGGTCAGTGACCGATCTGACTGAATTTTCTCCCCTCGGGCGCTCTCCGGAGACCGTCCCCGCCCAAAGGTGTGAATAATGGATACCGGCTCACGATTTCAACTCTTAGGGTATTATTTGTTTCCCAAAGAAGGCCCCGTGCATGGGAAGGGATG
>NW_006440135.1:3361125-3376477 GCF_000325575.1 Pteropus alecto | reverse complement strand
CTTCCCGTGGCGCGTTGAAAGCTCTCAGATGCATGGCTCAGGCTGCTTGACAAAAAAACGTAAGGAAACCCATTGTGTTTGCAGGTGTCCAGCGAGGACTTTCTGTGTGCGATCAACGTCTTGGTCAGTGACCGATCTGACTGAATTTTCTCCCCTCGGGCGCTCTCCGGAGACCGTCCCCGCGGCCCGCCACGCCGGTCCCCCCACGCCGGTCCCCCCTCCCCCAGCTCTCTGCTCTCTCTGCGCTCACACGCCTGTCCAAATCCCCAACCGACATGACCCAGACAGGCCGGCCCGAGGCACGACTGCATCGATGTGGGTGACCGGCGACGCCCTGTCAGACGCTGGGACAGCTAGGAGCCCGCGCCTGCCCCCACCCGTCAACAGAGCCTGTGGGAGAGCCGCAGCGCGGGTCCCACCCAGGGCGGGAACGTGTCCGCCCTGTCCGCCAACAGGCCCTGGGGACGCCGCTACCCGCCCGTGTCCGTCAGATGTGCTGATGGCCATGAATTGGGGGGTAGGGGCGTCTCTTGCCTGCTTGCACCTGTCAGCCGAGCTGATGGGCAGGGGAAGGTGGGGGAGGCCCCCTCTCCCATGCTGTCAGCCCGGCTGACAGACAAGTGTGAGTGGGCAAGGCCCCTGGCCTCTGCTAGTCAGATGGGGGAGTTGTCACTTGATTGGGGAGCGAATGGGGGTTCCGCTTGCCTGGCCGGTTGAGGGGCTGTAAGCGTCGGAGGCAGAAGGGTCCACGTAGGCGGAGTAAAAGGCAGGGCTGGAACGTGTGTGCGCACACGTGTGTGCATGGCCCTTTCTTTCCAACGCGGAGACGTGAGCCCACATTCACCATGCGCGTTCGCTGAGCCATGACCCCTGCCTCGCACACACTGGGCAGTGCGCCCTCCGTCCACGAGTGAGCTGCGATGGGCTCGCACGCACGTGTGCTTCAGAACGAGGGGGGGACGCAGGGCAGCGTCTGTTAAGTCGGAGTCTAAATTTATAAGAAAGATACTTGGATATGTGTTCATATTTATAACCACAACCGGCGGGCTTGTCGTTTCTCTCGTAGTGAAAATGTGATTTCGAAATCTTTCACTCGGTGATTTCAGATGCTGTCTTAGGTTAGAGTTTCTTCTTCAGTGAGTTCTTAGGTTAGAATTCCCTCACCCCAAGGGACACTTACTTCTAGCGTCTGGATGCAGGTCTCGGGCAGGAAAATTCATCTTTGATGAGAAATGTTACGTACCGTTCACTTAATAGGCATTTTTTTACAACGTTGTTATGTTGAAGCCTGTACAGGAATCACGCTCGCCCACATGTTCGTGGAGGCGGAGGCCCTTCCAGATGACTTTTCTGAAGGTGGCCGCGTGGAAGCGCTCAGCGAAGAGGCAGCCATGAACTTGGTGACGTAGCGTCTCGCTGGCTCCCCACGGCTGGCAGACTCTGCATGCAGGAGGTAGTAACGGTACGTCGGGGAAACAAAGCACTTCGGCCCTATGGAAACTCGAGAGCTCTGCAGTTCGAGGCAGGAATTTGGGCGTTTACCCCATTTCGTTTCCGCGAAATAAAACAAGGCGAAACGCCTACTTTCACATCTGGGGGGTGAGGTGCCAGCAAATCGAGAGCGAGCAGTCGACAAAGCGTGGCTTACGTTAAAACCCGGCCTCGCTCTGAAGTCAGTTAGATAGATTATACTTTTTTGAGAGAAGTATGACGTCTCCCCACGTTTCCTGATTGGGATCTGTTCGGAGTGGTCCAGTAAGAACGGTCAGTGAGGAGGTGATATCATTTCAGAAATTTGTGCGGGAACATCTAACGGATGGTCAACCCGTCGCTCGGCAGATTCCTTCCCCGATCAAAGACTGACACTGGAAGTAACAGACGCAGAGGTCGAACGTGGCAGATCACGCGCCCCCTGCCCCGGCCCCTGGCGCGCGCCCGCCCTTCCCCTCTCCACGGCCCGGTCTCGTCGTCTTCACTGATTAACGCGCATGGCGTCTGACCAGGCTCTCAGATGGCTCTCTCCCTGCTTCTTATTTGGAGGCGTAGGGTGATTTTCTCGACTCATCGGCAGACATTCTGTTTGCACGTGCAAGCGTGGGGCACCCCTTGTGGCTCCTCATGGTCAAGGTGGGGTTAACAGTGGGGCTCCAGACGATATGCCTCAAGGGGGCCAGGACGGAGAGGCCTCCGTCCCAGTCAGGCTCCCTTTCAGGCCCGGGCAGCCTAAGTCTGCGGTCCCCGGTGCGTGACAGGCTCACGCCGCGTGGCTGCCACCGCCTTTCCGCTTTGAACCGTGCACTTTCCTGACTCCCCAGGCGGATCTTTACTGTGAGTCTGGAGACCGGAAAGAGACGAATGAGAGGGATTCCTTGAGTTCTTGACTGTTTTCCTTCTCTGCCGTTCACCTGTCTTGTTACACCTGCAGCAGTGTATCCCAAGGGAACCTCGCCGTGGCACTGGAGAGATTTAAACCAGGGAGTGGAACACCTGGCTGAGGCGTGGAAGTGTCTGAAAGCATGTCATGCGAAAGGGACGTTAGAGAACAGTCTTGGTAAGTTTAGAGACCTGAGCCGGACCTCCAGTGACCAGTTACAGTGACAAGGTGTGGGCTGCATTTAGATAATGCTCTGTTTAATAGGGCCGTAGCCACACAAGAGTCCGCAGGAAGAACACTCTTAGGAATGGTGGGAGAAGGTGGCCGCCTCCCGCGTGGGAGTTTGAAATGAAAGTGTCTACGTGCTTCTGCTCAGGGCGTGTGATTCAATCATAGACGATTTAGAATACTTTGGGTCAGGATAGAACCAGAATTTTCCTGTTATACATCATTTGAGCTTCTTTTTTTTCAGATTTAACACCATGCAGGTTTGTTTTTAAACATAATAGAATAGATTTATCAAGTTTTCTCATATTAAGTCACAAGTTGATTGCATATTCAGTTTTGGTGGTTATATGTCACCTCGAAGACAACCAGCTAATACGAAAGAAAAATGGAATGGGCTCTAAAATGGTAAATTTTGACTGCCTGATAAATAAATAGACCCTAAAGATTCAATAATTCATCACTTTGAGTTATTTATCTCTCTCAAAAGATTTCTGAAATCGTTCTTTACTGTTTCCCTTGATTAATTCTTTGATCTCCACGATGAAGATCACTTTATCCATGGCCACCGCACAGACTGACTTATTAGACGGATGGCAAGGTGATGAACAGGTTGACGTTAATCAGTTCAAACTGCACAGGGACCGGCGGGCAGGCCAGGAATGCGAGGGCTTATACTAATCGTGACTTTGAGAGCTACCGCTGCTGGATGTTTGTAAATTCGGAAAGCTTAAGAGGCTAATTTGAAGGCGAACTGGTCACGGAAGCAACGCTCTTTGGCAGAAGCGCAGCTGAATCCGTTGTGTGAAGCACCCACGTGAATGTCCTCAGGGCCGCTGGTCGCCAGACCTCTCATTGGGAGATGAAAACAGCAGTTACGGCTAACGGGAGCGGGGGCGCGAGGGGAGCTCTGGGCACCCGACGCCCTTCCCCGGCAGCCCCGAGGACACTTTCTTTGCCACTGATTCTTGACGGCTTTCACGGAATGTGCCTTGGCGAAGGTCTTTGTGAATTGAGATAATTTCGTGTTCTGTTGGCTTCTCGGAGTCAAGGGTTCAGTGCTTTTCATAGGTCTGGGCCGTCCTCCTGGATCGTGCGTTTGCAGACGCTCTGTTCCCTCCTTCCTCTCTGCTCCTTCTGGGAGACCCACGATACTTATATTGCTCGCTCTGATGGAGTCAGACAGTTCTCGTAGAATTCTCTCATTTTTTCCTTTTTAACCCTTGATTTATTGCCTTCTTCTACCTGAGTCATGTCTAGATTTCTATCTCAATATCACTAAATCTTTCCTCCAACTGGTCCGCTCTGTTTCGTCGGCTTGCTAGTTCATTCTTGGTCTCATTTATTGAGTTCTTCGGCTCCAGAATTTCTGTTGAGTTCTTGTTTATAGTTTCAGTCTCTTTGGTAAAGTTCTCCTTTTGTTCGTCGGTTTTATCCCCGAGGTCGTTGAGTTGCTTTTCTGAGTTTTCTTATATCTCACAGAGTTTTTTCAGAACTGCAATCTTGAATTCTGTCATTTAAACCACAGGCTTCCGCGTCTTTCTGTTTATTTTCTGGAGATGTTTCATTTTCTTTCTGAAGTCTCTTGTAACTCTGGTTATTCATTGTGCTCGATGGATCAATCTCTGCCTGGGCATTTGTGAGAATGAAATCTTCTTCCAAAAAAAAAATTACTAAGTCGAAACAGTTACTCTGCCAATACAGAACAAGACTTTGTGAGCATTTGCAAGGACTGAAACTCAGTGGCAACAGTTATTTAACGAACACATCATGGGATACCTGAGCTTAGTCGCTGTACACTTCGTTCTTGACACTCTTCAGACATTCCGAGTCAGAACACAAAACGCTACCATGGGCGGTGACCTGTCTGACGACGGTGGGCTCACGGGACCTACAGAGACAAATCGGCACGAGCAAAGATCTGAATCATAAGCCAACCTCCTCAAGACCATCTGTTCTCTTAAATAGAAATCATAAGCTGATAAAAACACTTCCGGGTGCCGAAAGTTTCCCTTGATTAAAAAGATCAGAATGGTACATGGTTACATTTAAACGTACGAGCAAGCAATCAATTAACACTCAAAACCGCGGTGGGATTGTATTGATTTCGCCCTTATGACTGCGGACTCGGGTCTGGGAATGGGGCGGGGGCCTCCCGGCCAGGGGAGCAGCGGACGCCTGAGTCTGCACCGGGCTGCGAGGAGAGCTTCATGTCTGCCTTGCAAGCGAGAGCGGAGCAAAGCCCGTGGGGCGAGGACACGGGACTGGACGGCGGTTTCTCCGCTCTCGCCGCCCCTCGCTGGCCCCTCCCCTTCCTCCGGCCCCTCCTTCTCTTCACTGTGGCCTGAGAGGGCTCGGAAAGTCCCCGCGCTGGTCGTGGCGAGCACGCTCAGCTCTGTTCATCGCGGCCTTCCCAGCTACGGAGTTTCATTTTACTGGAAAGAAGGGAGAGGGAGCACAGGGTCGGTGCCTCTGTTCGCTGCTCTTGGAGAATCCTGGGGTGAGCCCAGCCAGAGAGGTCCCCGGGGGCCCCGAAGGAGCCCTCGGTGCGCTGACAAGCGTCAGCGCTCCCCGAGATGGACAGCGGGCAGAGCTCCCTGAACTTATTCGCCCATAAAATCCTTTTTCGTGGAATATCTATTAATATGTCAGAACGCAGTATGGAGAACTCTGCTTCACTTCATTCACCCGCTCAGCAAACCCTTTCTCCACGGATAAGGCACCGGAAGAAAGGTCCTTGGCCGGGTCTGAATCCCTAACAAATCCTAAATCGGTGAAGACAGATGAGTGGTGTTTTACCCTTGTGAAACTTCTCTTCCAGGATGTGAACTCAGCGACGACTGCCGTGGGTCAGGAAGCGTGCCCGAGGTTTGCTGTCGTGTGAACGTTTTGCAGAGAAAAGTCTTTAATGATCTAGTAACTTCAGGAACTACTTCAAAATCCATCTGCTCCACTCAACCCCCAACCCGTGTCATGGAGAGTCGAATCAGCAGCTGCAGCACCATCGCATGGCATCACGAAGAGCGTTACGGATATAAATGACAAAACAGAAACAGCTCCCGAACCCAGTACAACATCCATGTCTGTTACCTGTGATTCCGCCGACGTAATGGACAGAGCCGAATCCTCTGTCCGCGGGCAGAGCCACGCGCCCAGGCCCCGGGCTCTGGAACGCACTTGGGGAGGGGCTGAGCTGCAGGCGGGGTTCAGAATACCGTGGGGAAGCACCGCGTCCCGGGAAGCACCGCGTCCCGGGAAGCCGGCAGAGTGCAGTGGGACCAAGGGAGCGTGACATCCGGAACGCGCCCGGAAGTCTCCGTGACAACAAGAGCGAGCCCGAGGTACGATTCTACTACCTTTGCTTTAGACCGAGCTGCTGTCACGCTGTGCTGTGTAACCCTTTCCGTGTCCTCGTCCCTTCCACAGGTGCCAGGGGGCACCGCGCTGACGGTCTGGCTCTGAGGGAGCCGTGAACGGCGTCTGACACCCGCCTACCTCGGTCTGCGGGCAGCTGCAGAGCGGGTCCTGTTTAGTTCACGACCTGATCTGGGCCTGGTAACTAACAACATTGCCACAGATATTTTCTGATTTTATTCACATATTTAGACTTTATTTTTGTTTAGTAAAATAGTGCAAATTGTGTGCAATTTCGTAGAATGTTAAAATGTCCTGGAAACAGTCTCAAGTTATTTCACTGGACACCAACGCATCCCAGCTCCTTAGACGGGGTTACGTGTTGGCACGGGGTTTGTGAAAAACGAGTCGAGTCTGCCCTCGACCCCAGACCGTCGGCCGTTTCCCTGCAGGGCCCACACGTCGCTTCTGCTCCCCAGAGTCAGGCTCCCGTGGGGAGGTACGATCTGCTCACCCGCGTCGGTGCCTGTTAACGGCTATTTCTGTGCATCTTGGTGTTTTGCCACCATACACGGCCCCACATTCAGGTAACCTTATTTCTTACCGATGTTTATATTTCTTTACGTTCCCCAAGAAAAGACTGCTATGATGAAGCGCAAGCACATCTTTAATTAATAAATGATTCTCCAAGAGGCCGTAGCAATTTAAATTCATACCAGTAATTTATGGAAATGGCTATTCTCAAGTACCCTTATTCATACTGATTATTATTGAACTTAAAAAATTTTGTTAAATTTATGGGGTTAAAAAAATTCTTACCATTGCCTTACCCGACATTTCTCTGACGGTGGAGTTCTACCTCTTTTCTGTGAGTTGACTCTCCGTTAAATCTTGCTTGTTTGTCTTTTCCTACCATTTTTCAGAATTCTGGTGATATCAACACCTCGTTATTTGTATGTGCTGCAAGTATTTTTCTAGTGTTGCTTGTCTTTGAATATTTATGTTATCTGTTATCACTTTTTACTGCAGGAGAATAGGTTTGTCTTTTATATATGTGTATTTTTTAATTATCTCTCAAATATCTCCCAAAGTATTCTTTAATTCAGGGGTCCCCAACCCCCGGACTGCAGATGGTACCTGTCCGTGGCCTGTTAGGAACCGGGGTGCACAGCAGGAGGTGAGCATCAGGAGAGCGAACAAAGCGTCTCCTGTATCTGCAGCCGCTCCCCAGCGCCAGCATCACCGCCTCAGCCCCCCCTCAGATCATCGGGCATTAGATTCTCAAAGGAGCACCCTTGGTGCCAGAAAGGTTGGGGACAGCTGCTCTAATTGTTCATGTAGTTTTAAAGATTTTTAAAAGATTTAATTTTGTATATGATGTGAGCAGGGATTTAGTTTTGTTTTCTCCTAATTATGCCAACTCCATTTGTTAAATAGCCCCATGTCACCCTCCCGAACGGAAGTATCTCTTTTGTCACACGTTGTCTTTGTATGCTCTTAATTTTCATGCAGACTCGCTATTGTGTTCTGTCATGCCGTGCGGCACTCTTTTTCATGTTAATGGCACTATATACGTTTTTAAATAAGTCAAGGCAAGTGCCTGCTCACTGTTCCGATATTTAAAATTCCACTGTATATTCTAGTAACAAACTATAGAAATGATCCCTGAAAGTAGTCTTTCTACTGCATGTTCTAAAACATTTACTTTCCTCTACTGTTTCAGTCGGATTAGGTGAGGTAAAGAGGAAACACTTAACCTTGAAGTTTTAATGCTTAACGCAGGTGTGCCTTGTGCGCGTCTGTGTTATCACAGCTCTCTCCCAAGTGATGGCTCGGGATCCAGGCCCTCCAAATTACAGCACTGCCATTTCAAAGTGCAGGTCCTAAACTTGCAAATAGAAAAACCACCCTTGCTCTCCAGCACAGTCCCATGGCCAGAACCTGTCACGTGGTCTCAGTCCGATAGAGCGGAATGCAACGTGCAGGTGAGCAGGACTGTCTCTGTCTTACACCTGTACTTTTGAGCCATTTTACTTGGCCGAAAATAAAGTTTTCTTCAGATTAAAATTGCATTACAGGTGTGTGTTATTTGGGAAGAATTAATGTCTTTATGATTTACGTTTTCCTACTCAAGAGAAAGATATTTGCAGCTAAATGTCTGTCTGACCCATGTTAAGTTCATCAGTAGGATTTACAGGTCTTCTGTCTTTGTCATCAAGCTTCTTCCTGAGTATTCTATAGTACTTCTTAGTTTGGAAAATAGAATAATTTGTTTCCATATTCATTTCTAATCAATTATTGAAAGCGTAGAGGAAAACTATGACTTTGTATATTTAGCTTGTATCCAGCCACCTTACCAAATTTTAGTATACATTCTAGTAATTTTTATGAGGTTTTTTTTCCTGGATGTACAATAGTATCATCTATAAATAAAATTAACATGTTTCCTATTCTCTGGTATATAAGCCAATGATTTGACATTTCTGATTATATTATCTAGGTTCTCTAAAACAACTTCGTGTGCTAGTGATATTCTTTTTCATTTAACGATGTCCTCCAGACATCACTAGCTTGCAGTTTCCTTCAAAGCCCACATGTGATTCTTAACTCCATCTCGACACTTCATCGACCCTTCCCATTTCCTTTTCATGGCCACAGCCTCAGGTCATAGTTCCATCATGTTAACCCGATTATTAGAATACCTTTCTCACTGTCCTCTTGACTCCATAATCTTGTCTGCCTCCAGAGCTGTAGTTCCAAACTACAATCTAATAAAAAGCCTCCTTTTGTTAAAATGGTCAGTGGCTCTGATGCCTGCAAGGCGACAGCCAGGCTTCTTCGCCTTTGTTCGTCATTGATCATGCTTCACAACCTGGTGCTCATTGGATTTTCTGGTCCTTATAGATCCTGAGTTCCATCAGCATGGTCCCCCCGCTCACCGCCCGCCTCTTCCTACGAGCGCGGCTCCGTGGATACGTCCTTCTCCGTTGCGGCATCGCAGACTTGCAGGCACTAGTCCGAAGCCTCCTCTTCACTGTGGACTCCTCCTCTCTATGCAGCCCGTGGAGTGATCTGGAGCGCACAGGTGCCAACCATCTGCCCAGCCCCTGGACGATATTTTTAAAACAGGCTGACTTTCATGATGCAATCGAGTGATGTTTCTACAAGTATGAAGAGACCGAAGCAGCTGCTCGGATGAAAAAGGCCAGGAAAATGGTATGTGGCAACATAAAATGACTGTGTGCACTTTGAGACCAAGTAGTAAATTAAACTGATCTTTTCAAACTTGTTTTTATCTTCTTAATTTTCTAAAGGTGATAGTAATGAAACAGCTCATGGGCCTAGTATTGTCAAGACCACACACACACACACGCACATGCACACGCACACACGCATGCACACACGCACGCACACACACACGCACGCACTTAACTTTCATAATTTAAACATTATTCTCCCAGAACAGTAAAAAATATTACCATGATGAAGTTTCATGAATCACATTTTCGTCTTTCTTCCTTATCCACTGCTGAGAGCGGTACGCTCGCCCCAGAACGCTGAGACACAAACCCTCTTCCTGTTCAGCTCTGTCAACGTAAGGAGGAGGAGGAGGAAAAGCCCAGTCTGAGGCCAGTTTGCAGAACAGAGACGGTCCATTCCCCACCATGTCGCTCTTCTAAAATCCCGTCTTCTGTTTCTTCTAGTCACCTGTTTTCTCCATAATTTTTGAGTAAATAATTTTAAATAGCTATGATTCTATTTTAAAACAAGGTTATAAAATCTTGGCTGCAGGTCCATGTCATCCAGTCGTTTATATGTGCATCTACTGAGATTCAAGTTCAGGGATATTTTTCGAGAATGAACTCCCCAGGGACCACGGAGATTAAAGATACCGAGAACATCAGCTCACTTACACTGTTCTCTTGAGAAGAAATGGTCAAGAATAGACATGGTAATACCTTCCTGGAGTAAAGAAAACAATGGTACAGGCTGTCGATTATCACTTGCTATTTGTTTATAGAACTTCAAGGGAATGACATCGATCCCTGGAGACTTGTGTCTGTCTGTTCCTCAATAGCTTTAGGTTCAGATCCTTTAGAAGAAGCTGGCGTGAAACTAGTTTGCGAGATCTTCCCCTGTCTGACTTTCCTCCATCCTCTGTTTTCTTTCTCGATGTTCTTGTGTTTGGTTTCCGCAAAAGCACAACGTGATGGGCAGATTCACAAGCGCGATCGAGAATGCAGAACTCAAGTCTGGGGGCTGCAGGGCAGGAGAACGGAGTCGTGCCTGTGTTCGGCGCAGCACCAGGCTCTGCGTGGAAGGTGAGTGCAAAGCCTTCTCCCACAGGCCGTCGTCACCCTGACTGACCGCTGGGAGGCCCGGTTCACCGGAAACACACTGGTTTTAATATCATATGTGCCATTTTGTTGCTTAATTGTATGGCTTCTGTGTTCCTTGCGTCTTCCTCTGAAGGGAAAGTCAACCCCATGGGGAGTCTGACTTGGGACGTATTCCATCCCTCTCTCTGACTGTGGTCAAATTACCTAGTGTTTCCAATCAACCTGCCTAATTCTTCATCGCTGGCAAGATGGACGATCAGAGGCATGATGCTCTTCCTCTCAACCTGTCTTTATTTAAAGTCGAGATCTTTTGTTCATCGTAAAATTTTGTGTTAATTTTACTTTCTAAAATATTGTACTATGATCTTTATCTTCGCCATTCCGTTTGATCCCTCCTTAAATTTTGTGCCCGAGCGAGGGGAGTGTGGGACTCACCTCACCCTAGCTCTAGCCCTCGGCTTAACAAATAATCTTAGAAAAACATGAAAAGTGTCAACTAACGTGTCTGGTTGTTTCAAACGTGTTGAAGAACACTCACTTTTTACTTTCTGTTCTTTCTTTTTAGCCACAAAAGTTAAAAATATCTTCATTTTACATAAAAGAAAAGAAAAAAAAAAGAGCTCAATAGTTGTACTAGATTCTGTCAAACCCAGGTGAAAACACCAAAGTCATTTTGAAAAAAAACCACAAAACGTTCTGAACAAGCGTTTTGTCAGATGTGACTGGAAAAAGACACCACCACTGTGACTTTTTTTAAGGGTCGCTCACGGGTGAGAAGGCGCTCAGACGCAAGCTTGAGGAGTCCCTGCTGGGGACTCGCCTTTTGTCCCAGGAAACAGGTGTTCAGAGCAGCGGCCTGGCTCGTAAGGACGAGGGATCAAATGCCCTTCTCTCTGTGCAGGAAATGCTTCCCGAAACTACAAGTGTAATCGGAATTACAGTCTGCAAATTTTATGAAAGAAGGTCTTTTAAAGCTATTTTATAGAGAAAATTATTGATCTTTCGTCTATTAAAAGTACTAGATTATGAATGGCTTTTGTACTCGGAGAGAGCTCAGAAAGCTTTTGATACCAGTTCATAACTTTCCAGGTGAGGCGACTGGGTGCAAATGAAAGCACCTTCCGCCAGCTGGATTTTCTGAAGTCTCGTTTAAGCGCCACATTCGCAGACGGCCGACGTCTGCAGCGTTCTCTGCCTGAGATGGCGAGACCCACCGGGGTGAGCTTGGAGCTCACACGCGTTTTTTCCCTAACAGTCACCTTTTCTGTCACTTGAAAAACCGCGACGCTGGTTCTTCTTTAATGTGTGACCCGAGGAAGGGGACGCCCCGATTTTGTCCACCCCCAGCTTGCATTAGGCCACTTTCTCCCCAATTAATAAATGTTGTACAACGTTCCAGAAAGCAATGGAGGATTCAGTTATGCTCCGTTTGCTTATTATTGTGAAGGATGAGGTTGCGCCTCACAGTGATACATTTACAGATGGAAAACTGAGCAAATCTTCTTCATTATCAGTCATTTAAGTTTAGTCTTTGCAGAAGCAGTATAAGCACAATGCGAGAGAGTGAATGGACCAGCAGCGGAGAAAAGAGCTCGTAACGCCAGCCATGCCGAGGCCCGATGCGTCCCTTACTACATTTCTTTTCCTCAGTGTTCTTGTGAGGTGTTTCTGGGTGAATATCGTTCAATGTGTGTTATGTAAGGCATGTCAGGGGTCCACCTTCCCCACACATTTCAGGGGAGACTTTTGGTGGCGAGCTGCTGGTGCCGGCCCGAGCTGCAGTATCTCTTAGGCAAATCGCAGATGTCTGAGGGCCTGAGGGGGACGGTAGCTGGCCTTGCTGCAACCCGAGACTGTTATAGGAAGCTGCAAATTCCACGCTGACACAGAACCTGATTCTGCACTGACGGTGAAATTCCTTCACTTTACCCCAGTGAGTCCCCGAGTTCCACATCCCCCTACACCCCGTCAGCTCACATGCCACTCAAAGGCTCTCCCAACTGCGTTGCCATACAGGCAACTGGTAGGCAGCCCCAGGCCTTGAGGTGTCGTGGTCCTTTTGCTGAGCTGCCCCAGGCCCAGAGCTGGGGGTAACCAGTCTCGGCTCACAGCGTGCTCAATCCCACTTACCAGATCCAGTACAGGCGCAACCATCCACAGATCACTTTGTAATTCCTACCAGGGGGTCCTGAGCAAGGAGGTCCTCAAGGCAGTGGCTGACCTTGGCCTACGCGGGAGCCCCTCCCAAGGGGCCACAGAACGAACACATCCGAAGGCTGGCGTCAGACCACAGCAGAGCATCACCCGGCCACCACCACAAGCGGCACACCCAAAGGATGATCTCAACAAGTACACGAGACTATTGGGACAAATCCCACGCTGAGACAGAGACCGAAACACTGGTTATAAGGACACTCGATGAACTTGTGGGGAGAATAGATGATCTTGTTGAGGACTTCGACGGAGAGAGAGAAAGTATAAAAAGGACATAGAAACCATAAAGAAGAACCAGTCAGAAATGAAGGCTACAGTAACCGAAACGAAGAATACGCTAGACAGAATTAACAGTAGATTAGATGAAGCGAGGACCCGATCAGAGAGTTGGAAGACAAGGTAGCAGAAAACACCCAATCGGAACAGCAAAAAGAAGAAATAGATTTAAAAATACGAGGAAAGTGTAAGAGGCCTCTGGGACAACATCAAAGGTACTAACATTCTCATTATAGGGGCACCAGAAGGAGAAGCGTGAGCGCGGGAGATTGGGAACCTGTCTGAAGACAGAATGACCCAGAACTTCCCTAACCTGGCGAAGGAAAGAGACATAAAGCCCAGGAAGCTCGAAGAGTCCAAACAAGAGGAGCCAAACAGACCCGCGCCAAGACACATCGCCCTTAAGAGCCAGAGGTTGGAGACAAGGAGGGAACCCTAAAAGTAGCGAGAGAAAGGCAGCTGGCTACTTCCAAGAATTCTCCCACCAGCGTGTCAGCTGACTGTTCAACAGAAGCTTTGCAGGCCAGAAGGGATTGGCATGGAATATTAAAAGTGATGAAAAGCGAGAATCTACGACCAAGACGACTCTACCTAACAAGATTATCAATTAAAATCGAAGGTGCGATAATGAGATTCCCAGACAGGAAAAAACTAAAGAAATTCATCGCCAACAAGCCAGAATTACAAGAAATGTTAAGGGGACTTCTGTAAAAAGAAGGGGAAAAACCCATAAATACAAATAATACAATGGCAATCACTGCGTATCTATCAATAATCGCGTTAAATGTAAATAGATTAAGTGCTCCAATCAAAAGACATAGGAGAGCTGAATGAATAAGACCCTTACATATGCTGTCTGCAAGAGATCCACCTCAGACCGAATGACACACACAGACTGAAAGTTAGAAGATGGGAAAAGATATTTCATGCAAATGGAAATGGAAAGAAAGTTGGGGTAACGATACTTATATCAGACAAAATAGACTTTAAAACAAAGGCTATAATGAGAAACAAAGAAGGGCATTGCATAATGATAAAGGGATTAATCTGACAAGAGGACACAGCCCCAGTAAATATAATACACACACCCAACACAGGAGCGCCTACATATATAAAGCAATTATCGACTGACATAAAACAAGAGATCAACAGTAATACACTCATAATAGGAGACTTTAACACACCATTGAAACCAATGGACTGATCTTCTAGGCAGAAAATCAATAAGGAAACATCATCCTTAAATGACACACTAGAGCAGATGGATTTTTAAAATTTTATCATTAGTTTCAAGTATACAGTACATTGTTTAGACATTTAATTGATATTTTCTTTTTCGAGGGTTTCACCCCAAAGCAGCAGAATGTACATTCTGCTTCAGTACACGTGGAACATTTTCCAGGATAGAACACGTGTTAGGCCACAAAACAAGTCTCAATAAGTTGAAGATTGAAATCATATCATGCATCTTCTCTGACCACAATGGTATAAAGCTAGAAATCAATTACAAGAGGAAAAAAGACTGGAAAATACACAAACACATGGAGGCTAAATAACACGATACTAAACAATGAATGGATTAACAATGAGATCAAGGGAGAAAGCAAAAGACAACTAGAGAAAAATGAAAATGAAAACATAACGACTCAAAATCTGTGGGACACAGCAAAAGCAGTCCTAAGAGGGAAATTCATAGCAATGCAGGCCTCCCTCAAGAAACAAGAAAAATATCAAATAGCCTTACCCTTAAAAAAAAAAAAGAAAAAAGAAAAAACAGTAAAAGAACAGCAAACAAAACCCAAAGTGAGTAGAAGGCAGGAAATAATAAAGATCAGAGCAGAAATAAATGAAATAGAGCCTAGAAAAATAATACAAAAGATCAATGAAACCAAGAGCTTGTTCTTTGAAAGGATAAACAAAATTGATAAACCTTTAACAAGACTCATCAAGAAAAAAAAAGAAGACCCAAATAAATAAAATCAGAAATGAAAGAGGAGAAGTAACTGTGGACTGCACAGAAATACAAATATTATAAGAAAACACTATGAGCCATTATATGCCAACAAACTGGACAATCCGGAAATGGATACATTCCTAGAAATATTCAATTTTCCAAGACCGAGTCAAGAAGAAACAAAAAATCTGAACCAAGCAATTACCACTAATGAAATCAAATCGGTAATCAAATAACTCCCAAGAAATGAAAGTCCTGGACTGGATGGCTTCATAGGTGAATTTTACCAAACATTCAAAGAAGTAACACTTATTCTTCTCAAACTATTCCAAAAAATGCAAGAGGAGGAATGTCTTCCTAACTCTTTTTACGAAGCCACCAATACCTTGATTCCAAAACCGGACAGAGACAGCACAAAAGAAGAAAACTATAGGCCAATATCCCTGATGAACATGGATGCAGAAATCCTCAACAAAATATTAGCAAACAGAATTCAGCAATACGTTAAAAATATCATATGCCATGATCAAGTTGGATTTATTCTGAGATACAAGATTGTTTAATATCTGTAAATCAATTAATGTGATATACCACATTAACAAATTGAAAGATAAA